>NW_009608883.1:0-31621 GCF_000690535.1 Cariama cristata
CTCTGCTCCGGGCCTGCGGCACCTCCTCCCCTGCCTTCTTTGCTGATCTTGGTGTCTGCGGAATTGTTTCATATATTCTCACTCCTCTCTCCTGGCTGCAATTGTGCAGGGTTTTTTTTCCCCCTTCATAACTATGTTATCGCAGAGGTGCTACTATCATTGCAGATGGGCTTGGCCTTGGCCAAAGGCAGATCCATTTTGGAGCCAGCTAGCATTGGCTCCGTTGGATGTGGGGGAAGCTTCTAGCAGCTTCTCACAGAAGCCACTCCTGTAGCTCCCCTGCTACAAAAACCTTGCCACTCAAACCCAATACAATCACATAAGCATATTTTTTCATTGGATTGCTCTTAGTATAAAGCATCCAATGTTTACATTGTTCTGGTGATATTCTGTTTCTGGAATGATCGTTGGCGTTACAGAGCAATACCATGATGAAATGTCTGGGTGGCATTGGATGAGCATCTCTGTGGAATGGACACATGATGAATATAGTCATGGTTTCAGAACATGGGCTTGAACTATGCCAGAGTCAAATACAGAAAATAATGGTTATATTTCTGACACCTTCCTTTAAATTATGAGGGAGACCTTTGTTGATGCTGCTGCTTCCTCACATCACTGAGTCTTGCCCTCTGAGAAGATTTAAAATTAAGAGAAATTAAGGATTCCCCCTCCCCTTTTTTCCCCCAGGTTGCTCTGAGCAGAAAGCTCAGAATGGCAAGACCAAAATACCTTAATGCAAATATTCCTGCTTCTGTCCGAGGCAGGAGTTATTTATAAAGTCCAGCATGTCTTGTCTGGTTATGGCTGTCCCATGCTGCTCAACGGCTTCCTGATGTTTACTTGTGCCTACTTCCTTTTATATAGATATTCTTATTCTATGCTAGTACTGCTGTCTACTTTTAAGATGCACAGTGAATGGTGATGCTGCTCTCTACATATCAAACACAATGCATCCCTTTAGATTTTATAGTTCCCTGTGCCCCAGGTGCTGTTATTATCACTCCTGACATCATTCATTCAATATGGCCCTGTCTTTCCATTTATCTGTAATGGACAGGAGACTTTGAATCATTTTATCTCTCGAGCGCAGAAACATATTTTCTTTAGAAAGTGACTTTTCTCTCTCTCCATTTCTTGTTTTCTTCCTTGTCTGATATCTTGTGCATTATAGTTATCCCCAGTCTCTTTACTCTGCACCTCCTGTTGCCTTTTGTTTTGTTTTTCCTGTGTATCTGTCTTTTTCTCTCTCTCTACCCCTACTCCTTCCATTTTTGTACCTGTGCAGAGCACTGATCTAGGCTTATTGCAATCAACTAAAAGGTTTCATTGACATTATCAAACCTTCTGTTAGGACCAGGTAGCATCCCTCCATCCATACACATGGCTTGTGCAGAATTTAGGGCAGTTCAGTGCCGTATCTGAGGTTACCTTGCCCTCAAAGCCAAACAGACTTAAAACTAAGGCAACAAAGGAAACAGGTCTTTAGTAAAACTTAATGTCAGGCTTTTGAGGCACAAGATTAAAAGCAAGGTCTTAAATGTGCGAACAGATTTAAAATACAATTCTATCTTAAACTGAACAAGTCTGTCCTTTAGCTACTTAGCATCTTTCTCATTAACTCCCTGTGAGGTGTCCCTGCCTTCACAGCAAGAGTCTAATCATGGAATCACAGGATGGTCAGGGTTGGAAGGGACCTCTGGAGGTCACCCAGTCCAACCCCCTGCCAAAGCAGGGTCACCTAGAGCAGGCTGCACAGGATCATGTCTAGGCAGGTTTTGAATATTTCCAGAGAAGGAGACTCCATAGCCTCTTTGGGCAGCCTGTTCCGGTGCTTTGTTACCCTCAAAGTAAAAAAGTTTTTCCTCATATTCAGGTGGAATTTCCTGTGTTTCCATTTGTGCCCCTTGCCCTTTATCCTGTCACTGGGTGCCACTGACAAGAGTCTGGCCTCATCCTCTTGGCATCCACCTTTAAGGTGTTTATAAGAAGTTCAGTTACCTCCTGTGGGTTCAGAAGGGGAATCTCAACCTGGTCTTTCTGTCTGTGGTGTATCAACTTCAGATGCCAGGGATCCAGTTTTCATAGAGTAGTTCTCCTATATGACTACCTGCATTTATGCTTTTTTAGAGCTGAGGATTGCATAGAAATAGGTGCTACCATTCTTTGTGGCTTATAATGATGATATTTGAAGCTAGCACTCGCCAACAAATTTCCTTAAGGATGAATTTACTCTGTTTGGAATCAGTTACGAGTTATCTTTTCTTCAGGGACTGGATGGCTTGAATGCTTTGGTTTTGTTCATCTTACTGGACTACATGGTGCTATTGGAGTACAGCTGAAGGACTGACTGCCCAAGTGTTTCTTTCCTTGGGCTATAGTAAGTGCTGAACACCTGTATCATTGTGACAGTCAGTGTTTTCTGGCCACATCCATTTAGAAAAGTTTAGCTACTAAGGATCAGAGGATCTCTTCCTCCACCAGCTCCATAGCTTCTCTTGAGTCATTATACAGATACCTGCAGAAATGCTAGCAGGGTCTCCTTGGAGAAGGTCAAATCTGTTTGTTTCATCTCCTTTTGCTGTGCTCCACTTGGTAGGCATGCACTGCCCCAGAGACGGCCAATAGCTATCCTATAGGCTGATACACATCAAAGAATGTCCTGGCCGTATAAAGGTAGAAAAGGAGGCAGAGCTATAACAAAAGCATCAGGCTTGTGAGCAAGAGGAATGCAGATTAATTGTTTTGAATATATCTGGGTAATGCATCTGTGTGGAGATACATAACAAATAGCAGAATTATAGGTAATTGGTATAGAGACACAGAGGTCGGGTTTTCTTCACTTCTTGGAATTATTTTTGGCAAATGTTTTAATAATTTCGTTTGAGCTGCTACTAGTCCCATCCAAGGTGGCAGGTAGTCTTGCTAATGCTGCAAAGGAGAAAAGACACATAAAACATTTAAAGCAAATATAATAGCTTGGAACTGTGTTTTAAGAAAAGCCTTTGATTTGAGTAGTGAATTTCATTAAATCCTGCCAAACATTCAAAGCCAGTCTCAGCTTCCCAGTGCCTTTATTTGCTATCAGCACTTGACATCAGCTTAATATTTTACCTTCACTCTTGGTTGCAGAGCATAACGGACAAAACCGTTATCTGCAAATGTCATCACTATTAGGAAAGAGAGAGAAGAAGGAAGGGATAAGGGGGAACAGGCCTAGCAGGGAGCTAGTATTTGCAAAAGTAAACAGACTTTAACAGTATGATGGGAGGAGGGCACGGGATGGGAAAAATCAGCCTCTCGTAATTTAATTAAAGTTCTGCATCTCCTTAACAGCTATGTGTACAAGCTACCAGGCTGAGGGCTAATGTTTAAAGGTCATTTAAATGAGCAGAGATGTTAATCATTGAAGGGACAAAGCTGAACTTTGTCTCCCAGGTCTTGCCTACATGCAGAGATGCTACCTTCCCTCCCTGCAGTAAATAAGAGCTTTCAAATTATTGTTTTAGAGTTGAATTACACTAGCTAAGCTAATACTAAGCAACCAGCAGCATCTGTGATCTGCAGAGGAAGGGGTTAGCTTGTCATAGGGTCACCTCTAAGAAAAACCACAATTTGTATCAGAACAGCAGAGTTGGTAAATTTTATTAGGAATAGAGAGAAACTTGTCTGAAGAGTGAGGGTGCTGTGAACCGCAGAGATGTTGGCATGCTATGTGGGAACTGTGCTTATGTGCAAGTAATGCATTGCAGTCCATAGGCCACAGTGGAATCAGATTCTGCAGTAGGAAACACCAGTGCTTTGTCACACCATCTACTTGACTTCAATGTGTGTTATATAGACTTGATTAGGAGTTTTTCTTACACACTTTTCTAACAGATCATGGATTTCTTTCTATGTTCTGAAAGAATAAAGAAATTTTTTATAGAGGCTTTTAGTTTAATCTAAGAAACAGTGAAATAAAAACTGAGCTTGGAGTTGGTTTGACATTAATCTCTGTATTTACTGATTCCTTTTAGGAGTAGTTTTCAGTTATCATGCTTCTACTTCCCTGCATGTTTGGCTTTGTATGTTGGACTCTTCCAGCGTGTACGAAGGCATTTTAGCGGAGGGATATGTGCAGATGGTTTGAGTAGACATAAACTAGTGTCAATCCCAACAGGGAAGGTGAGGGAGCAAGGTTTGGGGTTTTTTTGTGAGTAATGACAATGTTGAAGAAGTGATTCTGTAGGTCTGAAATAAAAAGTCTTTTTTCTTTTTCTTCTTGATGTTAAATTCAAGTATGAGAATAAAAATCCAGCTATCATTCCTTCCCTCAGAATGGAAATTCTGTTATTATTTTCCATTAGTTGTGCTCCCTGATATAACTATGGTACAGGAAAACATCCCACCCTTTTGTCAAGGAAATGTTTGGGTCTTATTTTTTCACTAGTCTCATCAGGGAAAGATGGGTTTCTGGATGCAACCCAATGACTCTTTATGTGGAGTTGTACCTGTTGAAAGGAAACAGTTCTTGGAAGAAATACAGCTGCTTATCTCAGTTGAGCAGCTGTTGTCCTGAAGATCAAGAGAGGTGAGCCTAAAGGTAACTTTATCTGAAGAGCCTTTAAGAAACATAACAGAAGTTGTCATGTTTTCATGTAGAATTTTTGGCAGAAGCATCACAGCAGCATTTGCTGACTTACCACGTGTTAGCTATTGCTACTGTTTTCTGATTCGCCAAATGAGTAACATGGGAACTATGGACTATGAGGAAAGAAGGGAATTCAGATAACAGTGAAACTAGAGCAAACTGTGAATGGATCTTGTGATGTTGCCAGAAACCCCAAGATGGCATTAGAGACCTTGTTTTTCTACATTAAAACGTATGAAATATTCTTAGTGACTCTTATTATTTCTTTGTCTTCCATTCTTATCCGGTTCTCCATTGTTTATACTTTTTTTTTTTTTAAAAGCATTCTTGCTTCATGACCCTTTTTTCTTCAAGCATCATTTGCAAGGTATTGATAATACGTGCAACACACCCTAGCTGCAGTGCTAGGCTCTGCCAATACAACAACAGACCACATCCCCGCAAATACATTTGTACTTTATTTTATTCTAGGAGACTGGAACACCAGAGCTAGATGCACATCCATAGCTAGAAATTCATCCAATGCTTAAGAATTTTTTTTTATTTTTTTTTTTAAAGCACAAGCCAGCCCAAGTTTACAATGCCACCAGCAGCATTCTAGTGCTTTACTGGATAGTATGGAGATGATGAGGACCTACCACAAATTCTCATATGCTGGAGGGTTGATTCCTGAATTTTATCAGCACTCTGCAATTTGAAAATTGTGAACCAAATTACAGCAAATCCTTTGAGGAGTATGAGGAGGCTCTGATCTACACACAGTCACTAACAAGGGAGATTAGTTGGATTTTGCAAAATTGCACAGTGACGTACTGCTCCATACGGTCAAGTATCCTGCACAATCTTCCACTGATCGCTGAGTCAGTAACAGAATATGTTCAAACCAACTAAGGAAAACATTTTCTCAGTGCAAATCTGGGATTCTTATTTAGCTTTTTATTCAGCCTTTGCAGTGAAGCTAGGTAATTGTTCTGTATAATGATGTACCATGCGTCAAGATCTTCTTGATGTGCTTTAGATAGTGGCATTTCTTGTGAGTGGAGAAG
Source organism: Cariama cristata (assembly GCF_000690535.1). Taxonomy (NCBI): domain Eukaryota; kingdom Metazoa; phylum Chordata; class Aves; order Cariamiformes; family Cariamidae; genus Cariama; species Cariama cristata. The sequence continues at coordinate 5,680 of NW_009608883.1, forward strand.
CTTAAATGAGATATCCAGCTCATCTCATTTAAGTGCATTCATATTTCAGACTGGTCGAAGAGATTCGAGTGCTTGTCTTCAATTAGAATGAGTAGGAGTTGGATGTACTTGTTTGCTGTTGAGGTTTTGAGGAGCCTGTGCTCTGTGTAAGCTGGATGAATTTCATAGATAGCACAGAATTTAGAACGTTTCAGAAGACTTTTTGTTTGTAAGTAGTCTTTTGATTTGCATGTACTTAGGTAAAGGAAAAACTGCATTTATTTTCAGGACTGCAAGTATGTGAACCTTGGAAGGAAAGGAAATAATAAAATTCATGTACTATAAGCACCTTTGAAATACAGTATAGACCATTGGTTCATTACAGTCCAATGTTCAAAACCTTTATATCTGTGTTCTAATTGACATTCCCTGTCCTTGTGCCAGGGCTTGGCAGGATTAGAAACTTTTTGGAATCAGCTGTTTTTTTTGCTAGTTTGTGATGTGTTGCTTTCTGATTTCAGCCACCGTTGTTCATTGAGTGGGGATGATCTGAACAGACAGTGGTTGACACCCGATTCCCATCTCCATCCAACTATTTACCACGCCAAAGGTCTTCTCTATTACCTGTGCAGCATTGGCCGGGCTCCTCTGGTGAGTTTCTTCCAGGATCTTTTGTGAGTTCCTGTATACGGATTGCTTATTGTAGTTGTGTGAACAATCTTGTTTTAGGGCTAGAGTGATTTGGAAATTATCATTTGCTGTTACACTTTCATCTTACAGAATTGTTTTTTGAAAATCTTGGATTTTTATTTACTCACTGAGTCTTCTAACCAACAACTCCAAATTTCAGAATCTCTGCATATCTGGAATATAAATGAGAAAATTAATTCCTTAAAGCTCTTTAATATCCTTGAAGTACTTCCGACTAAGCTAAATATTATGAGTAGGTTATTGCTATTTTCATGGCAACGATGGGAGAAATTCCACAAAGATTTAGTCTGAATGGACTGTGTAAAAGCCCATGTTGGAACAACCCATGCAATCACAAAAACACAGGAAGCAGCCCTCAAAATGTCTGAACTTCCATGCTGCTTTGGAAATGGGAAGAAAATGGCTGGTTTTGGGGTCTACCAGAAATTCATGAGACATGGCTCTCATCTCAAAGCTGCAACTGGGATAGGACTGGGATCCATCCCATCTGCTCAGTCTTGTTGCCCAGCAGAATGAAAAGATAGTTCTGAGACTTCAGGAGAAAAAAACACAGGGAGATTGAAATCTTAATGAACAGATGTGGATCCACAGACTGGCAGGTTGGATGATGATAGCTGCAGTCAGGCAGGAAATGTCCAAAGACACCAAATTCCCTCTGGGTTTGATGAGAAAAGCCCTAGACAAGGTGAAAATGTCTGTGAGCTTCTTTAATTGAATTCTTGTGGGAAAGTGGTTTTTGGCGAAGGCAACAGCCCCGAAATTCAACTCCGCAGGCCGAGGAATATTGTGGAAAGTCAACTCACAGTTATGAGTTTACTGACCAACCTTTTCCTTTGGTTCAGAGCAGTGTAGGATAAGTCTTGTTTTACCCTGCTATTTGCTATCTGGCGTTTTTTAATACACAACCTTCCTTGTCATATCCAGGTGCATAAAGTTGAACACAGTGCAAGTTTTCATCATTGCTGAGTGAAGGGATACTATTGATCGTATCATCTCACTCACTCACAGGCTGCATGTCAGACTTGGTAAACTGATTTTTCTTTGCCTTTGAAAAGTACATTGATTTTAGCTTATACATGCTAAAAAATGCCTTTTCCCTTCTCCAGAAGAGAGCTGGGTTTCTTTTTTTTTTTTTTCTTTACCTCCAAGATCACATGGAGCCAAGTTCACTGATAGCCAAATGATTTCTGTGAAGTTATTTAGTTTCATTTATCCTGGGGATGTGCATGCAGTTTCTTCAAAGCAAAGAAAAGCTACTTGAAGGAGAAAAGGAAAGAACTTTAAAATTAACAGCCTTTCAAAACAAAGCTATTTTAATTGGTAAGTTCTATAGACAATACCCTGCTAAGTGCTTTTGTTTTTTTTTTTTTTACTTCTCTTGTTGACTCTGGGAATCCTAGTAAGATAAGGGATTGCATGCACTGTGGCACTGCAACCCTCTGCAGCATGGGAATCTCCTTTCGAGTGAGAGCAGCAAAGTGGGAGGGTTGGAGACCTTTTGTATTGGAGCAACCAGGTCTGATGGGGAGAAGGAAGTTGCTCTCTCCTTGAGCATTTGTGGTGAGAAGCTGCTGTGGTTTAGAAGTTATAGTTGACCATGCAGTTGCAGCATGCCAATGGGGAACCTGCAGCTTGTATAGAGAGTCTGAGCTGCAGTGAAGAGCAGGATGCCCTTGGAGGGGATAGAAGGAACTTCCTAGGAACCAGGAGGCACTGAGCAGAGTTTGCTGCCACTCAAAGGCATTAAGTCAAGCTTGGAAATAAGCATCTGCCTGCAAGGATGTAGCTCATTGTGATGGAAAAAACCCTAGGCATGTCCACTGAACTCTGAGTTCAAAGTCCTGTCACAATCCTATTAAGGAAAAAAATGAGACTTTACACAAAAAAAAAAATACATCAAAATGTTCTGTTTTCCAACAGATTTTCTTGCTTTCCATTTCTATTTTGCTTTTCCTTTATTTTAAAACGTGCCTTGTTCTGTGACTCATGAGGAGAGTTGGTTTTGAGTTAGAAAGCAGTCCTTACCTTTAGGATGACCAGTGCTGGCAAATAACTTTAAAAAGATTAAAATTTGCATGTGTGCCTTGAGTCATATCCTAGTGAGTGCAAGCCTTGGGAGTCTGACTGGTTTGTGTGTATTAGTGTCCCAGCCATATGGAAGGACAGACTGGAGAAAAAGGACTGGTAGGTCCCAAGTTTGCTTAGAGTTTGCTCAGACATATCCCAGGTAGAATTCTGTATTGGGTGCTCAAACTACAAAATATAGCTTAGCCTTGGCTGACTAGTGAGACATAAGCTACCCTGTAGTGTGAAAATGAGGCAGAAGAATGTATTATAAAGAATAATTGAGTATAAACATTGGGAGTGACTGCAGTATCCAGCAAACTTAATTAAAATGTAGCTCTATTCAACTTGCAAATAGAATGAAACTATTTCCAGTTGCACTGATGCTTCTACTGTGGAAGCTGACGACAATCAGTGAAAGATCCCATGGCCTGAAACAGCAGCTGTACTACAGGACCTGGCTTTGATAATCCTTTACCAATAAAGAAGTCTCATTCCAGACCTGTCACTAAGGACTCATCTGCAGGTTTCTTGAGGTGCAGAATTATAGACCTGCTACTGATCGGGCAGCTCCACTATCTGATCATCCCTGTGTGATTTCTGATACGTAAAATAATATTTTAAGCGGATAATGTATCGTGTCTTTTGTGTGTTGGTAATTCTGTAAATTGGCAGGTAATTGATACCCAATTGAGCTAGATTCTCTGCCTTGAAATAAGACGAAAGCTGTAAAATCCTCTTTGATATACATAGGAATAAATTCTAGGTGGTACCTGTGGTTAACCTAAGCTATGACTGTGTATTGCTGATAGCTTAGATGAAACACTAGCTGGAAAAATGTCTATCATTAAGAGAACCAATAAATGTAGCACTTTGGAAGGAGACATTACAGGATAATTGCACGTGATTCAGACAGAGTTACTTCAAGTGCAGGGGCTGCGTAAGCCCTGCAAAATATGCACACAGCCTGAGGAGGCTGAATCTCTGGGGTCTGTGCAATGCTGGCTTTTTGCCTTTGGAAATGATGTTGGTTGTAGGTTTGCACCAATGAGCAGCTCTCAGACTGCCCTGTTTGTCCTCCCCTTTCTGCCCTTGCTGGGTGGCAAGGGTATAAGTAAAGCAGGAGCAGTTGTTACTGGGTAGGTCACTGTTCACGTGCTTCAGGTGTGGAAAGTGTGTCCTGCAGGGATGGGGATGTGCAGACCCAGAGCCCTGCAAAGAGGCCTGGAGGTGAGTGGTGATGCAGGAAGGAAAGTTGACAGGTCAGAAACCAAAAGAAGGAGCCAGTGTATAAGCTATGAGATATGTATAATTGTCCACCTAATTAGGAGCAGTGAGATGATTCTTTATGCCTGTATGCCTTAGCCTCTCCAGTATGTCAACCTATTGTTTGTCAGAGGAGCTGAAAGAATGTACATGCTTGATTCCTAGATAATTAAACTCCTTGACTTGCTGCAGCTAAACTTAATTACTGGTATTAATTATAGCTGGTAAATAAACATACTAGGGTAAATCTTGCCCTAACAGTTGGTGGAAGAAGCTCATCTAGTCCATCTGTTTCTCTCCTCTTATATATGTATTTATGTAAGAATATGTGGTGGTGTTTTATTTTTTTTTTTTACCCCATATTCTCCCCAACTCTCTTTATATTGATCAATAATTCTTCCCTACCTTCCTACACCCATTCTTTAATCTCCAGCATAAGCCCTGGAAAACTGTTTCAATGAAATCTTGAAACTCCTTTCTAATCAGTGGTGAATACTGCTTTAAATGAACCACTTCCTTCTCTTTAGAAATTCTTGTCTCTTCATTGACAGATTTCTGAATATTCCTGGTAAAGACATGGAGAATGTATGTAACAGCAGTGTGTATATTGACTTCATATCTCAGAGGGTACTGAGATTGATTATTCTTTAAGACTTGGGTCAATATTTACCTCCTGGGTCATTAAATTGTGATTTTCATTTCCATAGGAATCAATATCTGCCTATAACAGCAATCAAAACTTCCGCTAAAACTGGGAATGTGCCTTGTGCCTAGTTTATATGACAGCTGACATGAGAGATGGATTAGATAGACAGATAGATTAGTATGGAATTAAATTATTTGCCATGAAGATAGGTCATGTTCTGTGCTTGGCTTCCAGAAATTCATGAAAGATCTGACAGCATTGTGCAATACAATTGTACAATTATATTTTTCTGAAAATTATGTAGCACAGATTTTGAATTTAAAGATGACTAAGTGATGATTAATTGCTTGGCAAAGCACAGATTTCAAATCTCATGAGGATAAAGCTGGAGTTTACTAGTAGAAAAGAGCCCAACAAATTGCTCTGATTCTGTATCGCAAGTTACCGTGAACTTTTAGGATCTTGAGTTGCCATGGATTCTTGCACAGGTGTCATGGTTATTTCTACTGCAGACAGAAATGCACTAGTCTTGACTCTGGATCCCTGAGATCGTGTCAGATTGAATAAATAAAGCAAGATACAACTGACTAACAAAGTTTGACGCAGGTTATAGGCATGGCCCAGTGTCTAAGCTACTCTCAAGAGACCTGAAAAAAAAACAACAACCAACATTAACACTCCCCCTCCCCAGTCTTATTCTGCTTATTATGCAGAACCAGGAAACTTTTTCAGTGTCCAAGATTTTGCATTTTGTGTTTGGGTTTTTTTTTCTCTCCCTAGGTATTCTGTGACTACCATGGACACTCCCAGAAAAAGAATATGTTTCTTTACGGCTGCAGCATCAAAGAGACCTTGTGGCAAGCAGGCTGCATGGTTGACACAGCCGTTACCAAAGAAGATGTTGGCTACAGGGTAGGTCCACTTTGTTCCTTTCTGCATTTACTGATGTGTATATGCACCTATGCAGCTAGTTAAGATAAGGCCAACTCACAAATTTTGGAGATGTGTGCAAGCTTCCCTTACTCCAGAGGAGTAATGGTCTAGAGAGTTTCAAGTCATGCATGATATCTTCAAGCACTAGATACTGGCAAGACTACTGTTACTAGATGGGTCTCTATTTATTTCCTTTTAGTAAGATACTATGTTATAATCTTTGGCTACAGACTAATAGGACAGCCATATTTTTGCATGTTTTATAATTTCTAAATATACATACACTTTTGTCCACACACTACACCATAATAAGAAAATAAATAGAAATTGCATAATGGTAACTGAGAAAATGACAATGTGCCACTGTCCTACTCAGTTGAATTGCTTCATCACAAAATGATCCTGGTCCCACTCAAAACACTAGAGAATTCAAGGGGTGTCAAACAGATCTAACATAGTGGAGTTATCTCCATAGGAAGTGCTTGGTGTCATAGCTAGGGAAATTTTTCTGGAATTACAAAGAACAAATACTAAAATCTGTTTTATTTCTACTTCATGTGAATGTCTTGTTCAACAAACTGTTCTCTGGATTTCCTGCCCGTCTCTTTTTGTGTGTGTATGTTTAGATGATATGTCATCTTAAATGACAAATTTCTTGGAAAAAAGACTCTTACAAGCTCTAATTATAGTCTTAAAAAAGTGTTAATTTGACAAAACATTAATTGTGGCCTTAAACTGATTATAGAGGTATAGCTTGGTTCACTCCAACCTGAAAGAGGCTGAAAAGTCTTTTTCAGTTTACTTCTCTGTGTAATTTGTCTCTGTGCTACTTCAGCACAAATACTAATCATCCTCCCATAAGGATGCCACATCTTCCGTGTTCATTTTACGGCATTGTATACAGCATACTGAAACTTTACTGGAAGAAAGTGCTCCAGTGTTCGTTGTGAGGGGTCCCTGTGGCAAACACTCTGTTTCACAAAGAAAGCAGGGAGGGTACTTACAATCAGGACATCTTTTGCTGCGTTTGAATTCAGAGGGCTTGAAAAAGCTAAGGATGGTTCGCTGTTACATAAACAGAATTCAAATGCTGCTGTCAGCACCTGGAACCTGTCTTGAATCTGCAATGAAGAAAGGCTCCAAGGCTGTCCAAGAATACTCTGCAGTGACCTATAAGAATGATTTTGTGGTTCAAATCCTCTCTTTTGCACGAAACAGGAGACTGGTGCCTCTGCAGTTCCCGCCTATGGGTCACCCTCTTCCTTCTTAGGCTGGGGAAACTGGGTATATAGGAAACATATCTGCAATTGCAAACTGCAGCAGATAATCATCCTTGTCTCAGACCTGCTTCCCTGCACTGTTTGCACAGGTTTCTCTCCTGCCTCCTGTAGGTAGTTGGGGATTAATCTGGCCTCCATGGTTGATTTTTTTTCTGCCCAGGAGCAGGAACAAAATAGCTCAAGAAAATGTTGTTTTTTGGAACAGCCTTTGCCTCATAGGTCATAGACTCAGCTGTAGCCCTTGGCAATATACAGGAGTAAGAGTCTTCATTACTTTCTAATATTTGGTGGCCTTGGGTGACTTGCACAGCATTGGCATCTCAAAGCTCGACTTGAAGATTTGTTCTTTTGATAGCCATTCCAGGCTCCTTTGACAGCAATCTCTGCAGGGACATCGGTAAAGACATATAATTCCATTCTCTCTTAATGGGATTGAAGGTTTATGAACAGAGTCCTGTGTGAGAGGAGTAGCTTCCTTCGCTGTTGTATGTGCTAAGTCCAGCTGTGCATGAGAAATGGGACACAGTCACACTGCTGCGTTATTGTAAAAGCATCCTTTAAAAGGGTGTGTTTTCACTCTTTCAAAATACACTATTGAAAGATAATTAATGAGAAGAATAAGTAGAGAAGTAACCATTAGTGTGAAAACCAGTTAATGCTGGTAAAATGAAAACAATATTAAATTCAGATTTGCTAATGCTCCTAAATGAGTCCTGCGTACAGAGACATTACTGTTACCGGCCAGCATTTTTATTTAATTAAATATAAAAGATTGGTTAGACATATAATTTCAATTGTTTTAAAAAGCTAAACTGGATTAGGGATCTGATTATTGTATTTGATAGTACATATTTACAGTCTGTGTGTTGGTTCAGTAAGGGCAGAAGGAAAACTATCTCAACCTTCACATACAGTTTATCTGGATCTCATGACTGTACTGAGGCTTATAAACACCTGGGTGATACGGCTCTGCTGCATTTTTTTAATTCCTGTTGAACCCAAATCCAGGAAGACCTAGAAGCACTGCATGAAGGCATACTATTTTGTGATCCCCATGCAGCAAGTAGCATGTTGAAGGCAATCTAGAAATGTTGTATGCTTCGTCTAAGGCAAGCTGTCAATTTTAAAGATTCCTCTGTTCAGTATGCCCGCAGGAAAGGGGGTGCTGTAGCTCTTAGTAGCACACTGGAGATCTTGACTTAAGAGTGAGGCTGAGGGTGATCTCAGATATAAAATGGTATCTCTTGCTTTGTTCCAGTTTTCTCCATCTCAGTTTTTTCATCTGAAAAATGGACCTTATAGAACTTTAGATCTATACTTTATAGAACTGTATAGAAGTCCATTGACAGCTGTAGCCAGAATACACTGAAGAATGGAATTTACTTTTTTTTTCTTATGGAGATGTGTACGGTTAAGCTTTTTGCAAGAGATGTTGCAAAATAGTTTAGGCCAAAGATTTATCATTCACATCAAAAACGTTTTAGGAAAAGACATTATTCTTTCACTTTCAGTGAAACCAAATATTCCCATACCGCGCAATGAAGTAAGGCTCAGCAGAACAGAACTAGAATTGCTCAGAATCAGTCAGTGAAACTGATTGTTATTGGAAAGTGAAATTAGCTGGTTGGCTTTCACCACCCAAATTGAATGAAATTCAACGGTAAATGCCATTAGCAATGAGCAGGTACTCCTTCTATATGATTCCATTCAGTTCAGATGTTTAAGAAAGCTGTCATGAAAGAAATAATTAATGTCGTCATTTTGCTTGCTTTTCTCTAGATGGATCAAATGGGATTTTGGCATATGCTGTGGCTAGTATACAAGCACTAAAATTTAGACAAACACACACACGTTCACATGTGCATATATATGTGTGTGTACCTAAAGGTCCAGTTTCTACATAGAGCACACCTAGTGTTAATGTATCTAGTATATGTTTTTATAGAGTGTAAAAGTAACACATTTAGCACTGTGTAATGACTAAGTAGAGTGTTGCCTTCGCACTAATGGAAATATTTGATACTGCAGTGTATTAGGAGTGTTTATAGACTTTGTTGTTGGGAAGTATGATTTCTAGAATGAGAGAATCACTCAGGGCTAAGATGTTATTTTTACTGGGTTTTCATGATTACTTTTTATTGTGATTCTCTAAATGAAGTGTATAAAATGTATCATTTGAACTCAGTTGAGAATATTTTGGTTTCTTTCACAATACAAGTTAGTTAAATGTTGAGCTCTATTTTCTTATAATTATGTGTGACCTTCCATGAGAATACACATCCCCTTTCTCTGCTCTATGCTAGGTTCAGACAAAATTCCTCCCATAGCTGAATCCCTTGTCAAATTGTGGATGTATGATGGGAGGGAGATATAGTATAGCTGGAGAGGGGAGAATGGGAATATCAGGTACTGAACTATGACAGCACAACAGGAAGATATAGGTTAATGTCGAAGCAGCTTGAAAACAAAAGTCTGTGACTTTGGCAGTCTCAAAGTATTAGGTATGAAAATATTTATTTTTGAATGAGATATACCAAGCATACTGGATATTTTCCATTTTAGTCTTCAGGATGAAACAAACATTAGAATCTGAGGATTTCACATGGGATGGACATAATGCACTGGTTGGACCTCTCAGTAACTGTGTCTACAGATAGATTTGATTATACACACATTAAAAACCACAGGTCTCTGTATACATGTGTACAATATAAACACATGCACATCTGTTCAATTCATTTTCTCATTGCTGCTAATATGTTCTCATAGAGTCTTCCTAAAATCCTGGATAAAGTGGCCCCTGCATTTGTCATGAACAGCTGCAGCTTCCTGGTGGAGAAGTCCCGGGAGTCGACGGCGCGAGTGGTGGTATGGAAGGAAATGGGTGTATTGAGGAGCTACACCATGGAGAGCACATACTGTGGCTGCAGCCATGGACTCTACAAAGTGAGTAAATCTTTCAAAGAACCACCCTCTTGCTAATGCACATCTCATGAGCTTGGAAGGGTGAAGCAGAGGAGATAGCCACTGCCTTGATGCTTAGCATTGTCTGCTTTCTCCAGACCCCTGTAGCCATGCTTCTGAGTTTCTCCTCAGTGAAATATTTCCATGGTCCCTCACTCTTTTACCTTCCACGCCAGGAAAATAGAGTCCTTTTTCTGAGGTTTCATTCAATAGTAGAATAAAGAGAAACTCCAGTCTGGAGCCAAAAGCATGGAGCTGATGGAAGGAGTGTTTTTGAGATAATACAGAGCACTTATCCTTATAAGGGCATTCACAGTCTTGTAAAAAATGCGTTGGCAGGTCATATGGACATCTTTGAGCCTGGTTCTGAGGTAATTAACTTGAATACTAGCCGCATCAAGCTCTTTGGTACAGGTTAGCTACCTGAACATTCACCTGGCTAAATTTAAAGAGCCCTGACTGAAAATCCTGTGTTTGGAGTTGCCTGTTACTGACAGCCAAGGGTAGCTAATCTAAGGCTCGTTTTGACAACTGTCAAAAGATATGGCTCAAGATATGCCTGTGACTGTGATCTAGACAGACCCAAATTCCACATCAAATGAGGTTCCAGTCTTGGTAGGAGGGCTGTACTCATACTGAATGCATCAGAGACATCAGTCTATGAGATCTCCTGGCACTTTTTAAGTACACAGGATGAACTCTGGTAATGGCATTTGAGTGACATAATTCTCTCCTTTCACTCAAATGGTGAATTCTTTCTCTTGTTCCTTTCCCAAACCTGTTGCTTTCATTGAAAGGCTTCCACATTGTACCTCATTTCTCCCACTAGGGAGCAATCCTTATCTATACAGCATTAATAAGCAGTTAAGGATCCTGAAAGACCCTTAAGGAAAGAGCCATTAGTATAAATAACAATTAATTAATAAGACATTCAAATTATTATCTTTGAAAGCTCTATACTAATCCTTTTACCTCTCTGTAGAATGTAGCCAGGAAGTATTCAGTTGATGTTTTAACCATGCTCTACTTTACACACATCAATTCCAAGATGGGAAAGGCAGAAGAAAAGAACAGCAGACAGTTTAAAGAAAGAGAATATAATTGCCCTGGGCATTACATCTAGCACTCCCTACTCCTGAGAAGTGCTAATGGTTTTTTAATAGGCACCACAGTTCAAAACAGTGGTTTTAAATCTTTTTTTAGACAGTGGGGGAAAATCTGCCTCGGCTGAAGTCAATGACAAAACTCCTAGTGATCTCCGTAGAGGAGGACTTCAGTGATTTCCTAGATAACAACAATAAGACCTAAAAACAGTGACACATCAGATTGTATCAATATCTAATGATTTGTTCTCCTTCGGCATCTGTGAGGTCTTTAACCCAAATTTACTTAATTTGTGCCATTAGATGCTTGAAATAGTAGAAAGAGAACATTAAGTGCCACATTCAGATGTTGCATTTAAGCACTGTGCCATCCACAGGGGCCCTGTATCATATAGTAGAGGTACCAAAAATAAGCAAAAAAACCTAATGCAGATGGTTCAGGATTCTTTTTTCAAAGAAATCCTTTAAAATATGTGAAATTATTTTCTACATTCTTTCTTGTCCTCTTTTTCATCACTGATCAGGACCACAGGCAGCCACTGAGGACAAGAGTAAGTTGACATATGAGGGCTTGTGACTGGTGACAGAATCCAAAGTTCTCATGGCCCATAAGGAATTCCATAAGCTGTAAAGCAGTTCTGAAATTTCCATTCTGAGCACTCTGAAAAGCTGAGTCCCAGTTGGATCATTGGGTTCTTTTTATGTGGTTATATATACTTTCTTTTTTTTTTCCTTTGTTTTGGTTTATCATTCATCTCAAAGGTGGAGGATACGTAAATATTCCCATGAGGGGGCATTTCTTCACCGTTTCTTTGTCATAAAGATAATGCAAACACTTCTTGCAGTTTATTTGTTTCAGGCAGCTTTAAAGTATTTCCACTAATTTTTTCCAAGTACACTAAGTACCCAACTTCTTAGTATCAAAATGGAATGTAATTTCTTATGTTGACATTTATACTGGAGCTGCATATAAGCACATAAACTATCTCTTTCAAATAATTGATATTAATAGGCTATTTCCTCTTCCTTTTAGCGGTCTTTAGAGTTGGTTCTTGCTTGCTTGTTTCCTTGTTCTTACAAGTGGATTATTTAGGGTATGGACTTGACAGGCTGACATGAAGGTTTTGTTGCATAAGACCATTTAATACTCAGCTTCCATCTATCAAGCCAAAACTACTTCATTAGTATCTGGAAGCCCTGAAATTATTCCTGTAAACTGGAAATTAATCACATAAGTGGTTACGTTTTTCTAGAGACTTCAGCCTGAGTTCTTCACTCTGGACCATCAAGTTGATGTGTGAACGATAGACTGAGACTAATGCTCAGGCAGGAGATGTCAGCATCCTATATTTAGAGCTTTCTGATATTTGAATTAGTATACTTGTGTTTAACTGTGAGTAGAATCAGTTTCTTAATTGCATAGGATGGATCTCCATATAGTGATATATCCATAATCTCCCCTGGACAACTATACCCTTATGTTTTTGATACCGTTATACCTTGAAGTATAGTATAAACAGCAGCTAAGATTTAAAACATCTCATTATATGCAACAGAGGCTCCCAAATCTGGCATCATTCGAGTAATCAGTGGTCAAACTTCTAATAGAGCGCAGCAGACCACGATCCTGGTCTTTAGCTTTCTTCATGCTTGTAAGTGATGAAAGTAATTCATTCAAATAGCTGCTTTGCTGGCTATGAGCACAGATACAGTGCTTGGAGTTGCACAGAGACATCTGATAGGGATTGTGCAAAGGATTTAGGAAGAGCAAGAAAGCCTTATAGAGGCTGCAAGAGGTTAAAATATTAATTGCACGAGGCTGGTAAGTGTACCTCCTCTCATCACATGTCAAGGAAGGACTGAGGTAAACCAGAACCCAGTTTTTCTGATAAAGAGTCCAGAAAAGATGCTGGGAGAGTTTTTCCAAGGAATGTCTGACCTCTCTGGGATTGAAATGTAGCTTTCATTTTTAAAATAGTTTAGTGACTGAAAGATAAGGCAGGAATTTGGTATTATTGATATGTAAATGAGAAAGAATAGTGACCCCAACCTCGTTTAAAAGTAATTTGATTTCAAATGGGAAGGAAGGCAGAAATGAAAGGAGAAAAGAGATAGTTTGTCTCTGTCGAATCTCCCTGTCTGTGTGATCAATGGAAATGCAATAAGCCAACTACCCTTAAGGAAGTGAAACATAAAACTAAAGAAACTATTGATCTTATCTAAGGTTTTATTCAACCTAAGGAAGAAGAAAAGAAGGGGAAAAAATATCCAAACTCTTTTTCATTTTGTCTGGATTGCCCTAGACAGTCCTGGAGGAGCAGTGTCTCCCTTGGAAAGTTGCTAAAAACAAAGCAGTCAGTTTTCACAGGGAATTCTCGCTCCTGCTTTTGCCGGTTTACAACCCTATGGTCAAAAAGAAAAGAAAAAGAAACTGCTTATCATTTCTTTGCTCATGTGAAGACAGTCTGCATTGTTCCCTCCTTGGAGCTTTTACCCCTCCAGCTTACCGTGTGGTTTTTATTGCTACCTCCCTTTTGTGGGATGTGGAGCGTGGAGCCCCTTCTCATCTTTTGTTTTTGAAAGACTGAATGCAAGGCTATACTGTAAGAAGTTCTGCTCTGTACAGCTGCAGTCAGGTTACAATCATGATGCCAAAAGAATCAAATCTCCAGTGACACATTGATGTTTTCTCAAGTTTCTTATGCGATCCATTTTTAAACTTGCATATCTCTTTGCTGTTACCATGTTCTATCGAGTTAAACTGTTTCACCATTCTTCTTGATTCCTTGTAACCTAGCCTACTAATTAAGACCCTTCTATAGCATAGCGCACTGTGCCGTTCCATTCATTACTGCATCTGTCATCCTACAAGTTAATGTCTTTTGTGCCGTGTTATACAGCTGAGTTCCAAACCACATGTCTTGGTAATATAGTGAATCTAAAAAATTCAGCTTCATGCTCTCTATGAGTACATGTTATGTTGGAAAAGTGTTTTCCTTGGCATGTTGTGCCTGGTGGAGATGCAGTACTAACGGAAATAGATTTTAGCTTCTTGCTTCGAAAGGATTATAAACAACAAGGGGTAACAAATGAGTTTTAAAATTATTGCAGATATCTTGACAGTGCCCTTTGAAGGAGATTTTACTAGTGATATGGATCCCTCTTTGAAGACAGCCTTTGGGAGAGCTGAGAAAAGAGATTTTATTTTTTTTTCTGTCCAGTTTTAATATTTCTACGTCAGATGAATTGAATACCTCAAATTTTCTCATTGGACTTTTTTAGAGGGAAAAGCCATCCTTTTGCAGAGACACTGGAAGCAGAGACATCAGCACCAAGCAGCGTGGCCATACAGTTCATAAGACACTCTTGACAGTTGTTCAAAATGTCTTTGTTGAACAAAAGTGGTGACAGTTAGTCTAAGTGGAAGATCTGATATTATCCATCCCCTTTAACCTGACTAGCATGGGCCGAATTATTTAAAATGAGTGAAGAACCAGTGGTTTACCATGGAAATGTGGGAGAACTAAAGCAATACGCCAAGATGAAAGCCTTTCCTCTTTCTAATCCTTCAGAGGTGGACTTCTCTGGTTTGTTACCAATGTATGATTTGTCCATTGAATTACAGCACTATTTCTTTATAGCTATCTGTAAGCAATGAAATATTTTCTACATCTTCCTTACTATTGAAGATTACTTTACCAAATTTCTGTGAGGAATTTTTATGTATGCTTTATTCATAAGCAGTTTATTACAGTTAATAGTCAGAAATCGAATCGTTTTGATGGAGTTTGCAGGTCACATGATACTGCTTCTGTTCTTCAGTGAGATGTATATTGTTCTTGTAATTGGAAGTCTGGTGCACAAACTTACAAATAATTTTAATTTGGCCTCTTGCCAGTATTCAGTCACCAACAAAAACGGTTTCAGCAATATTTTTGCCATAAAGCATGTTTGCTAAGTACTTGCACAAAGAAAAAGTAAAGAAATAGGATATATTCTACGCTTTCTGCTGTACATTTCTGGAAAATGCTTACATGATCTTTGCAAGTCTGACAGACTTTTCCTCATTTCTGATTTCTTTTGTCCTCCAGAGCTTACGCTTTTCCTAAGTATGGATAAGTCTCAAAAGCACTCAAAAGTTTCTTTTTAAAAAAAAAAAAATATCATCGCTAAAATGTGTGTGTTTAGCTGGCCTTCAGTGCTCTGGGGATCTCATTCAAAAGCAGATGCTGAGAATAAGAAAGAATGATTTTCTTTCTGATATTTCTGCTTCCAGTTCTGGTCCAAAGTGGCTCAAATTGGAAGCAGCTGTAACAGCAAGAAAAGCATAGAAAAAAAATAGTTATCTAATAGTAATCTAAGGACTGAAGTTTCAAATTAAGGAGTTTGTTTGTTCTGTTTTCTTAAATTGTTACCCAAGGCAAAAGTTTGCATCCTATTTGCTTTATTTTCCTGCCTCTGTTACTGCTGCCAACGACTTGCACTAATTGATTGGTGATTCATTTTCTAAGATATTCTAATTGTACCTTTTAGGCTTGTGGGCCTTACTTCATAAAACTATGTAAGGAGTAATGGCATTTAGGGAGTGAGGGAGAGGCGTGTGGGGGAAGAGGAGAGAAAGGATTTCTGAACAAACAAATCAGGAGATGGTGGGTATTTGCCTTCCTTGTAGATTCTTATATGAACTGCTGCAAGGTTTTCCCTCATTAGGTATTTTTTATTGGTTTGTTTGTTAGCTTTAATTATTTGACAGAACGCTAACTAAGAAAACACATGCTTAACTGTACTCAGATCTGTTTTGTTTAATGCGGCACAAACCATAGGAGTTTGAAAGCATGGTGACTTTGGCACTCTCAGATTGTTTGGAAAAGCAAATCACAGAATTGGGAAAACTTTGTAGGGATTCTTTGGCCCTTATATCTCCAAGAAAACTGGAGTTTGTCGGTAGGACTATCCTGGCTGATCTCATCTTTCTTGATAGGTAATAACACAGTTGTATTAAGGTAAGTGTGACCAAAACCACATGAGATGTAGATATCATCTCTTCCCAAAAGTCACGGGTGTTACTGTTATTTATTGATTTTTTGTTGAAGGTGCTCAATAGTGTCACATGGGAGGGCCATTTATGTGCATTCAAAAGTCTGTAAATTTTGCAAGAAGGTAATTCAGGCCTCTACACTCTGTCTTCCCACTTCCTGATCCACTCCAGTCAGTTTAGTCCTCCTGTTTCAGAAAAGATCAGTAGTTGAGTAGGGTCATATTTTTTTTTTTCATCATTTCTGGAGAAGGCTTATTTCTTATTTCTTTGGGTTTTTTTTAACCCTATATAGGACAACACCTGTTTTCTGGCACTAGGACGACTGCTTGAAGCCTTTTGCTGAGAACATTCAGCCCCTCTTCCACTGTTTGCCAAATGTAGGTGTCTTGTATATGACTCTGTAA
Organism: Cariama cristata; assembly: GCF_000690535.1. Taxonomy (NCBI): domain Eukaryota; kingdom Metazoa; phylum Chordata; class Aves; order Cariamiformes; family Cariamidae; genus Cariama; species Cariama cristata. Next base: position 22,068 of record NW_009608883.1, read on the forward strand.
AAGCCATGGTCTCTTAATCCAATAGGCTGAGTTTGCTGCTGTACAAACAAACAATTGTTTTCTCAGGGTGACTGAATAATTCCTTACCTCTTTCAAAAAGTTAGTATAGGGGTGGTTGCCTGCCAAATACTGTGTACTAGTCCATCTGTTGTGGTGTCCTGTGAATGTTGTCTTGAAACAGATTTTGGAAAAAGTCCTCCCTGGTACCTGCTGCAATGGGTTTCAGCTGTCACTCAGGCCATCTGTTTTCTTGTTCCCAGGTTGAAAGATTCAAGTGTTTAGGGGACTGAGGGATGTTCCATTGTGTTTGAACTCACATGGTTATGAGAAACAGGGGAGAATAACACTTAATGGAGAAAAATGGACACACAGCTTTCTTTAGCCTCCCTGTCCCCAAAGTGCTCAGGAAGAACTGAAATCCACACAAGAATTGTCAGGTGGCACTGGGCAACAGTATTTTAGTCTTTCTCATTATTGATGCGTACACAAGGAATTGTATATCAGAATTTTTTAATATATATGGCAAAAGATGGTCACTGATGCTAGCTGGATCATGGATGATGATATTAATTTAAATTGTTATGCTTTATTTTAATTATTTCTCCTGAGATATTTTATCCCTGACTTGCTAAGTTCAGTGGTGTTCTATCAAGGTAGATTTGGACAATTAGCTTTGGAGAACTATTCTAGAGACCTTAACAGTCTTGGAAGAAAGTATGCATTGGCAATGCACCGGGAGTAGCTTGTAAATGTGTTCCCTTCCTATTAGACCCTGTCTGGAAGGAAACAAGAGTGCCTCTGCCAGCTCCGTTACTGATAAAAGCCAGGAGAGGCACGAGATCTTATCCTTAGTAATGTACTGGTCAGTAAGTCATTCTAACTGCAAACCTTTGGTTAAAGAAAATGGGAAAGTCTGTTATGGAAAGGCTGTCACCGTGGTGATTTTAACACACCTCAAACTGAGTTTGAGGCATCTCTAGTGGGAATGAACCACAGGGAAGTCATATCACAGCCTACTCCCACAGCACTAGTCTTTTTAAGCTTGCTGTGTGTTTCTGTTCTGAACTTTCTGACCCAGATGAGTACTTGTGTACCAAGGTTAATATAGTGTAGGTTAGTACTAATCTCTGGCATTTCCAGATATTTTAGTCCTAAACTTAGCTTTTGACACAGCATTTTCACACAGGAGTGGTGAATCTTTACAGTATGGAAATGGGCAGCCCTATTAACAGTGCCAAAATGTGTGATTTATGGTATGTGGTTGCCACAGCAACACAGTGGTTGGGCTGAAATTACATGTCTTTCTGCTTGTAGCCACATAACCTGTGTTTTCTGTTCCTGTTAGGCTGTATTGAGTCAAATGAGTTAGTCTTGGATGAGAACTCTTCACAAGCACCCCAGGGTGATGATGCAGGCTGCCATAGAGCAGTCCTAGCAGCTAAGATAACTTGGGGCTCAAGATTATTGTCCTCATGCCATTTCGTGTGCATGGAAATCTCCCTGGTTTCCTTTTCCTTCAGTGTAAAGACACCCCATTATATATCTGCAGAAACAGGAGTGCTGAAGGTAAGATGGAATAGACAAAATGTTGTAGATAGAAGAACATGGGTATCTTAGGTCCCATTTTAGGACCTCAGAGTCATGCAAATCACATTGCTCTGTCTCTCCTACTTAGTCATTCAGGCTAAGAAATAGGATGCAAATCATGCCTTGGCAGGAAATATAGGTACTGTATCCTAACCTGTATTTTGTTGGTAAAAACATGTTACAAAAGGAGAAAAATACAGTCCTGAACCACAAAGAAATAAAAAATTTACTAGCTTCTCTGCCTTTTGGAACTAATTTCAAAGTTGACACATAGGGGATGTCTGCTTCTCCAGCTCCTAAGCAGCCAGCCTGGCCCAATCTGCAGCCCTTTGGAGAAGCAGTATCTTAAGTCATCTCTTTTGTCTCTACTGTTGATAGCTTATTGGGTGTTGACTCACTGCGTAACTGGAGAATAGATCCCATACTATATGGTTAAATTACTGCACAATAAGAAATTACGATAAGGTTGAGATCATAATATGTCTGACTCTGCAAAGTTTGGAGGTATCCAGTTCTGCGGAGGTTCAGTGGACATGACTTACATGCAGAATAGCGAAGCAGAGCAATCATGTACCTCCTTCTTGGCCCACCTTTTTCCACCATCATATAATTGAAACAGTTGTCTTAGCTCTGCTCTTTACCCGTTCTGTTTGGGACTCAGCCTTGGAGTGCTCATTTCAACAAATCCTTGCAATCTCGTACATTCCTTTCACTTGCTAATCATTTCCTAGTTGGTAGTTCACATTTTATTAAACCAAGGAACATAGCAAACTCCTTGGGGCTGAGGAGTGGAAAATAGGTGTTATCTTGATTCTTTCCAGTCTTGAATGCTGATGTTCTTCTAGATTTCTTTTTTCCCCAGTGTATTGTAAAGAACTGATGTTTCTGCTTTGCTTATGGGGTCTTTCTCCCTCAGCTGCTTTTGCACTTCCCTAGATACTTGGTTGCAACTCAGTCTTTCCATACTCCAATGCTGTACTTGAGAAAGGAGGTGATAGGTACAGATAGGGGTTATCAAACTGTTTCTCTACAAAGGGAATGAGCAACAACACTATGTAGAATCAAAAGTGCAAGTATCCTGTCATATCCATCTTCCAGAATGTGAGAGCAGGATTAGATGGAAGAATCCCAGGTTTTGACATTACAGGTCTGGGCAATCTAGATGCTTGAAGCAAAAAAATCCATTTGTAATTGCCTTTGTAGTTGCATGGAGAAGAGAGGTTGCATTTTGTGACGGAGCAAGATATGAATCGATGGCTGACCTCCATATTTTCACCCTACTGACAAGATAGTGTTACTGTGGCCCTGTTTGAAAATGAACAAAACCAGTGTACTCATGCGGAGACATAAAAGCAACAAATGTTCTCACCTTGTGACTGAGGGAGTGGGCCCTTCCATGTGCTATAAGGAGGAACAAACTCTCCTGGTATTAAAATCAATGCTGCCATGCTCAGAAGTCAAAGAGTCTTTTGTAGTGCCAGAAGGCTGAAAATGACTAGCAATTTGTGGTCAGGCTAATCTCCAAATTGTATTTATTCAGTTTATGTGTATAGCTGAGAACTTAATTTGACTTCAGATGTCGATTTGTTAGAGCCTTAGCTACGTTCACAGTACAAATTATTAGAGCAAACAGAAAACTACAGAAGTGAAGCAAACTAGATATTTAAATATTATTTTTAATTTTCTATTATAAATATTATAGTGGCGTGACAGATCAGACAATTGCAGTCACACATATGTATGTGATTTTTCTGGATGAAATGTTGCTGGGTTTTTTGAAGCCCACTAGGCAATCCTGAATTGCATGACCTTGAATGCCCATGGGGTTTCAGTCTGCTAAAGAAAAAACTCTTGGGAAGGATAAGGGATAGAAAAGCAATGTTCCTAATGAAAACTAACTGCAGTATTTCAATGATATCCCTTTAAAAGTCCAAATATCATTCCACATCATCCTTTCAAGTTTTCAGTGGAATTACAGCAGCTAGCTTTTTGATTTCTGATGTCTCTCTTGCTTGTTAATCTGGCCCCGTGTGGATTTATTGTACAAATCTATTTGGCAGCTGAAAATTGCCCTTTGATGAAGCTCCTAGTCTAATCATGAACTCCTCAGGCATGGAAAATAAGAATGAGGAGGTGGTGAAAGCATAGGCTAAAAGAGCCACGTTTGTCTTTCACTCTGCATGGATTTTAGAAGCATCTAAATTTCAAAGTCTTTCACGCACAGGATTTTCTGCAAAGATTGGTTTTGTTCCTCTTAGGATCGTAACGTTTGCCATGCTGGATCAGACCATTGGTCCATATAATCGGGTATCCTGCCTTACACAGAGGCTAGTTCCTCATGGCTCAGAAGAAAACAAAACCAGTCTGTAATGCAACTGATTCAATTACACTAAGACACAGAAATGAAATAATCCTACCAGCCTGACCTGCCTCTCCTCCACTTCATACACTGCAGCATGAGGCCTGATTATCATTATCAAAACCTTGAAATAATGAGCTACATTCTCTGTGAATAATTATGGCACTTTTTCATCCTCTTTCATAATCTTTTCTCAGGGCTTCCCGCAGCAGTGAATTCCACTAGTTGATACCTTTAATATGTATATGCTGCCCATCATTAAATGTAAACTATATATTGAACTTCTTTCTCTGTTCTGTCCCTTTACTGATTTCTGCATCCTTCTGAGATGTACTTCCCAGAGCTGCAGTACCCAGTCTGTTTTGTCTGTCAGCTCTCTATTCATGTTCACTGCCATCCTTACACTTCTATTATCTACTTCCAGGTCCCCTGGTCTGGTCTCCTCTCAAATCAAATTAGATGGTCTATTAATTTGCTCCAGTCTCAAGATCTGTAGATGCATCTTGTTTCCACCCAGCTCTTGTCTCTTTGGTTGATTTCCTTGTTTTGTTTCCAATCCAGATTTATTTTTTCAGGTGTGCTAACTCTTGTACTAATTATGTTACCTTTTCTCTCTATTTTTCTTTCTACCACAAAATTTGTTTCAAATTACCCTATATACCAGGACTGACTGTTATTCCTCTGCATTGAAAGTACTAAATCCTTTCCTTCCTTACAGAGTACTGACATTTCTTTTTACTTAAATCACAATATGTGCCCTTGCCTGGTACTCTAAACATCATAAATAATACATGCGTGTCTGCAGACTGTGCCATGTGGTGGATTTGTCCTTGAGTAGGGTCAGGTCTTCCAGCTGGAGAAGCTGGATATTGCATGAGCCCACATGTGGAAATTCTGCCTCTGTCACAGCTCCTTGAGTACGATAATAGTGTCCTTTCTGTGTAGCACAGCTCCACAGCATCTCTCCCTTTCTGTGACTTCAGACACTGGAAGGAGGTGGTAGGGGATCCCAAATCAACAGTAGCAGAGAGGCCAGCATGCTGTGCTGCACATGTATGAGACATATGCACATGATGGCATATGAAGCAGGACTCAGAAGCAGATGTCTCAAGTCTGGACTGAAGCCTTGACAAATATTCCAGTGTCATAGTAAGAGCAAAGTGGGCTCATTTCTCCTGCTTTTGTCTGCCAAGTCCAGACACAGCCTGTCCTGTAGCAAGGAAGGCTGCAGTTGCTGGGTAAGGTATTAAGCACTGAAAACAGAATCTTAATATCAAATTCATGGAGTTTCAATGGTCAGAAGGGACCATTAGCTCTTCTGGTTTGACCTCTTATACATCATAAGCCTATGGGCTTCACCCAGGCAGCTTTGTATGAAGCCCAGTAGCTTGTGTTTGTGTAAATAGGTTTTGTAGAAAAACATTCCGACTGGATTTGAGAACATGACATGATCGGAAATCCATCTGATTCCCTGGTATTTTGTTCCAGGGGACAGTAACTGTTAGATATTATTGCCTTATTCTAATTTGAATTCATCTGCCTGCTGTTTTCAACTGCATTCTTGTTGGTTTTCTCTGCTGGTTTAGAGAGACCTTTAGTAACTTGCAGTTTGTTCTCTTAAAGGTACTTATGCAATACAGCTAAGTCACCTTTCAATCTTTTTTGATAATTAATTAAACAGACTGAATTCTTTAATAGTTTGTCTATATTAGAACATGCAGGAAAGTGCCTCTGAATTAGCTAAAGGTGTGAGTGGAAAGTCCTGTGCTAAACCACATTAAGCTACATGTCAATACTGTGAAGCAGAATTAAGGTGGCCTTAATTAAATTTGGCTTAACTCATTTCCTAAGTAAATTAAGCCAAACTGAATTGCAAACACTTTAATTCTGAAAAACAGAGAGGAAATATGTGCTTCTGTATGTGATAAACTTGTAAAGTAAGGGTATGCTTATGCTGGATGAACTCTGAGACAGAAGTTGATATGCCTAGCAGGAGAGTTTTGGATGGAATTTGGGGTTTTGTGATTTATCGTTAGGCGAGACCCTATATTGCATACTGCATATGAATGACGAAGAAAAAAACTGCTGTGATCTGCTTTGGATGTGCTATATTCTAATTTTTGTCTAAGGAATAAATTTTTGATGCATGCGCTGCCAGATGGTGGGAGATTTACAAGTGAAGATATGTGGTTTAGAAAGAGACATTTCAGCACAGTGTACAACTTGTGGAAATGCATGCAGATATCAGGGACAATTCAGAACTCATTTGCATACATGCCATAAGTGGGAAAGGATCAGACATGAGGGATCTGAAGGCAGTAGAAATCAAAAAAAAAAATGTTGGTTACTCATAGCCAAAAGAAAGAGAATTTGGAGATGTTCGATGCTGATATTGTGTGATATTCTTCTCTCAGATACTCATTAAGACAGCTACTGCCATATAGAGAATTAGAAGAATATCTCTGAATGCCTTTTCATGTAAAACACAAAAACATAGATATTTTCAATCAAGTAGTTTGCAGAGGTGAGCTTCACTTAAGAAAATTGGACAGTGGAGTAAACAAAAGAATGTGACAGTGCATTGTCTACCTAGAGTAAAAAAACAAGATGAAAAGGCAGGTTTAGATGATCCATGTTGGGAATACATGGCACAGAAATATGTGGAGTAGTATATCATAAGATTTTTCAAGGCTCTTGATGAAAACGAATCTTGGTGATTTTGACAGAGAACTTTTTAAAAGCTGTAAATAAAAGAAGGAAGGAAAGATAGAAAGACAACCATTGGTTGCATAACTGATGGGAAGCAGAAGACCTGTTTTGGAGAAGTGAGCCATGTTCCAATGGTCATGGGGATCACATGGATGGGGGACCCTTAGGCTTTGGAGGAAGAGAACTAATCTTTCATGAAGCAAAACAAAAATAATGCTGAAGTGGGGGATGGGGAGGGGAAAAAAAAAGCAAGCTCTAGGAAAACAAACACAATTCAAACTGAAATAATTTATCATAAAGAATTTGAAGCACTGTGGAAAAAACTGCAGAAGGAATATATTTCTCAAATGTCTACATACTACTGCTAAACATCTGAGTGATGAGCAAGAGCAATTGAAAGATCTTGCTGATAAAGTGTAATGTAATTGGTCATACTGAAACCTGCTAGGAAAATTTTGGAACTTCATTTTTTGAATTTTAGAATCTCCAGATATTGGTCTATGCCCTGCTTGGGGAGGACAGAAAGGGTACTAAGTATGTCTGGCTGGGATGGGGGGAGTAGCAGTGTGTTACATCTTCACTTACTGGTAAATTAGATCTACATATTGCAGGTATGCTGACAAAGTCTAGAAAATAAGCCTGCTTGGCACACTGAATCAAACTAGAAAATGGGATAAGTTACCTCCTAAGTACTTGTATTCCATACACAAAAAGTAAATATGTAGCTATGGATTTCAGTTTGGGTGACATACACCTGAGATTTCATGTGGCAGCAGTAAATACTATTAAAGATTCCAAACGTTACAGATGACTGTTTTCTAACACAAAAGATGTGGTATCCAGTGTAACTCTATTTTGGGCTACATTATAACAGGAAAGGATGAATTAATCTTTGGTGTGGGAGTTTGTGGTTACCTAGACACCAGTGATCATGACCCAATTACATGTAATATGGGCAGGGGACAGTGTTCCTCTTAACATGTGTTCCTGTATATTTTTTTCCTTAATAAGGGCTGATTTTCTAGAGCTGAGGAAATATTATAGGTAAAGCAGACTGCAAGAGAAAAAAAAAGTATACAGAGGTATTATGAATAAAAATCTAGTCCTTTTTTAAAAGGATTTTGTTACATACCCAAAAAGACGCAATTCTCTAATGAAGAACTGACGACGTATTCAGTTAAAACCAATCCTGGTTCAGTAACAAAAAAAAGGCAATAATTAGAGTGTAGATGACACTGAATCGTAATATTGATGAAAAATCTACATGATAGATTCATTATAGTAAGACAGATTTCTGTTATTTCAGTCTCAGTTTCTTGTTTGTTAGCACTAATTGTTTACTAGTATTTCTGAATGTAATGAGTAAACAACAGTAGAGGTCATTTTCCTAAATATGGCTGATTAAAATAATCTTCTGAGAGATAATAACATACATTTATTGTCGCTGAACAAAGAAAACAGGGAAAATAGAGACCGGCCAATGTAATGTAGGAAACAGATAAAATAAGCTAAAAAGTAAAAATTCATGGCAGTCAGTAATAAGAAAAGTAAGAAAGCATTTGGTACTATGACTAGAAAATAAACTCTAGAACACTGTTATAGGAATTATTGCATTGATAATATTGTTAAACAGATACAGTTATTAAAGTAGTACCTTTAATTTGTTATTATGGTATGTTATAGTCCTGGTGTTCTCAATAATGATGATGCTAAGCACTGATTATCATTCCCCTTATCACTTGTTCTTCTGGGATTTATTATGCCACTGGACTAGCTGTGGAGGGAACACGTTGTTCCTTTTCAGAATGCTTTGTATCTGCCATGGATTGGCAGTTCCGTTCAGTTTGTTCCCTCTGCCCCAGAAATGGGAAATCTTCTACTCTGTTGACTGCCCACTTAGTCCTAGTAACATTTTTTGCTTTGGGAATTGGATTTAAAGAGAACAAAGTCTTACCAGACTGATACTAGGACTTACACACACCTCCAAAGATGATTTACCTCATTATATGTTGTCATCATCATCACCATAGTCAACACTTCCTCAGCACTTTTCACCTCAGGAGAAAAAAATATCAATATATAGTTGTGGAAAGCAGGTGTTGTCTTTGAAACCTTCTAATATTTTGAGCCAGTGTTCCCATTTCGTACTAGGGTGAAAACATAGCCTTTTAAAGTAGCTTGTAAAAATTGAAAACAGCTGATCACAAAATAGGTCATTACCCTTTTTTGGCCTGAAGAAAACTCAGATTCTAATCTGCCTGATTCAAAGCAAGGACTTAGATCACCAGAAGGTTCTTTGTTGAACTTGTCCCTGCTGCTCCCATAACAGTTGACGTATTTTGTGTAAATAATGAGATATTCCTTGAGCCAGAAAGAGACTAATTCTGTAACTCGGTAGCAATGATACTCACCTAAAATCTAACAGCCCCAGTTTAAACCACTGCTTCAATTAATATTTAATTGTTCATAGAGAATAGAAGAGCTCAACTGGAATGGGCATCTTTCTTATGGGGTCTGATCAAAAATGTCACTCAAGAGCTGAGCAGCTCTTCCTGAGAAAAGTAATCTCTAACCTGTTATACTCTCACAAAGAAGTTTTGGCTTAGATAAAATAGCCTAGCTTTCTCAAAATATTTCGAACTAAATCTCTTACTGTGTCCCACCTCTTCTTAGCTTTTGGAATAAAGCAGAAAGTTTCCTTTGGGAGTGCTGGAAGTAATGACTGAACCCCATAATAAAATTAAATCAAGGATTCATACAAAGCAACAACGAGAAAGATGATTTTCAATGAATTTGAGGAAGAAACTGCAAATGAGTTTGAGAGAGAAGTACAGCTATGTGCAACTGGGGCAAAAAAAAACCAGAAATTGTGTCCATTTTACAGCAGCTTATTCCTGCT
>NW_009608883.1:31652-40940 GCF_000690535.1 Cariama cristata
GGAGATCACTTATTTAACAGATCAGAAGGGCAGTTTGCATTTTGGTGGAAGCTACGATTTTTCTTTTTTTTGTAGTCATTCCTTTAAAAGCTGTTGGTCAGCAGATTGTAAATGCAGAGACTTATACTGATTTGGAGGGGAAGCTGGTAGTTTATAAAATGATTTTATCTTGCAAGACAATTGGAAGTCAAGTGAGAAGAATATTTGGTTTAAAATGCTATCTCTACATGAAAACAGTGGAGAAGAAATCTAGCACTTCTGAAGGTATTTACTTTGCCACTCTCTTTTTCTGTTATATTATACCTTCAATTCAATTTTTATTGCCTTCCGCTATTTTTCTTCACAGCCTTGAAAAGTAATAGGTTTGGATATGGCTGTTTTCTGAGTTAGGGAGAAGAGCTGTATAACCATGTCATGATGGCCCAGAGCATATATGCCTCACTGATTGGTAATGATGCAGAAGAAGGGAGACAACCCTATAATACAACATAAACAAGCCTGAGTAACTTGGTACCTTGCCCACAACCTTTAACTGTCCTGCACCCAGGTGAACCAGGCACTTGAAGTCAACGCTGTAGCCTATGCTACAAGAAGAAAACATTCCACCAAAGATGAAAGCAATGAATGTGCCACGTGATGGGCTCTGTGTTCCCTGCAATCTTTTGCAGTAGGCAGCTGGACACCAATTTTGCAATGACCTTTTAAGAGCAGCCCTTTTGTCTTTTCCAGGGAGGGAGAATGAAATAAATGGGATCTGAAAGCAGAGCTCAGACTGGCTCTGCAAAAGCGACAGAAAGGTCGCTTTTCTGATCAAGCCAGTATGTTTAGTGATTGGAAAGTCTTCCAGGGTTCAAAGCATTGAAGCTTTTTCTGGGTCAAGCACAACCCCACTAAACCCCACGTACACCAAAAAGACCTAAATTTCTCGTCTGATTGATCAGCTCTAGGTAAATGTGTTGCATAGGCTGGATACCCGCAGCAAGCCACCAAAACTGCTTCTATGGTTTCGCATATTCAGTCCTCACAGATACTCACCAAATCCTTTGATTTGTGTACCCTGAAGTATGATTTGTACTGAGGCCTAGTATTAAATGTCAGCTTTGAAAATGGGCCTTGTCACAACTAATGCAAAATTCACTCCTGTGGTTAATTTAATGAGATAGATCGCCAGACCTCGTACATTTATTAAACAACCATAATTATATTTATATTAATGCCGGTCTCTGCCCAGGAGCGATTCAGGCCTGGCATAATAGGATTTCTTCATAATGCAGAAGAGAGATCTCTGAATATAGATACAGTGAGAAACTCAGGATTGTGAGAATGAGGCCATGTTGTGGGCTGAGGTTGAGTAGCTCTGGGATGTTCAAACACTGGTTGTACACGTGAGGGTGTGGGCTGTGACAAAGGTACATGATTAGGGCAGGTATCAGACTTTGGGAATACTGACAGCTTTTTGGTTATTCTGAATGAATGGTTGAAATTCATTGGCACAGGTATTGACCACTCTCAGGTGTACTGTATTTGCATGCTCATTCACTTTAAAAGGTCAGCAAAGCACCCTGACAATTTTAAAGGCAACCTGCTGTGACTGAAGTGTATTTAGTTTCATCCTGTCTCCTCTGTAGGGTATGGTATCAAGTTGTTTTGGTGTGGATACTGGTCACGTAGCACATCTATATATGGACAAGATCATTGCTTAGGCTTTGGAAACAGACAAAAATTGAATTCTTTCTGAATCTTCCTATATACAATTACGTTATTTCAGGAAAATGACCCATGGTTATTGCTGCATTCTGTCTGGTTGCACTGATGTCCCGGGGATACAGCAGAAGATTTCTGGGACAGTGGCAGCTCTGCTCAGTTGGTTGCAGGAGGCAAGAACAACCTCTACTGGATTCAGCAGCGCCTGCCTGCTTCTTATGCTGACACAGAGCCCACCTCTCCTCCTCTGCATACTGATGTCCCGTATCTTTAGTCTGCTTGTCTGTCATTGTAAACAGGGGAGAACAAAGTTGACAGTGTTGGATTGAAGGGCTGTAAGTGGTTATTGATTCCCAGACTTCCTACATTCCTGGAGGTGGGGGTCAGGAAGGGTGTGTGTTTGAGTACAGACATGAGTGTGCAAATTTGTAATGGCATGTACAGGTGAGTAATAGGATGCACATGATTATGCTTTTCAAGTGGATTTGTATATGCTGTAGCTAGCTACGTGCTTGTATGCACACTAGGAGATGTGTTTGTACGTTATGCTTGGAAGTTGTGCACGAGGGTATGTGAAATGTGTGTGAGTATGCATTTATCTCTGCTTATAGGCAGAACATGTATTGCCTGAAATATATGAGTGTGTGTATCTTGTGTGTATATGCGTAATAGCACACGGGGCTACTTGTGGGTCTATATTGGGCTAGGTGCAGCTAAAATGATGATGGACTGTGCAGCATTCTGCTGTCCTGTGACGCCGTCACAGTTGCTAGTGCTGGTAGAGCGGGGAGAAGGCAGAGATGCATAACCCTCCGCCTTCCTGCTAAATCTCTCCTGCATAGCATGTGTGGGAGTCTGTAGTAGCCTGTGAAGGAAAAGGGGAGCTCATTTCTAAATGAAGACTGAAGAGAAAATGTACACTGCAATGATGGAGTTTGGATTTCATTAGCTTCTGATATCTCTGTTGACAGGAAAAAATTCGTACTTCCTTGGTGACCTTTAAGTAAATGCAAAATTGGGAAACTGTCTCGCAGTTCATTTATGGTTGTAACTAATTAGATTGGAGGTGTGGAGTGCAGTGTATAGGATTGCAATGAAGCCTGCTGAAGGACAGCATGCTTGGAACACTGGCATTTGTGCATATGTTGCTTGCATATGGTAGCCCACAGGACAGCAGAGGAGATGAACACCTTCTGAGGTCCTGTCTCATCCCTTCTTCCAGCTGAGATTGGGCCAGAAGGACAGGGCAACGTCCTCACACTGTGCAGTCTAGTTCAGTGACACCTTATTGACATGAGGGGTGCTAAGGTGGTAGAAAGCAAAACAGCACGGGTAATGCCTGTCAGCACTGCTTCTTTAAGCTGATGTTACCTCTTGTGTTGTAGAGCAAGGGGAAACAGCTTATCCCGTGTAATGTTTTCTCCTCAGTGTTCATCCAGTGGTTATCAAAAGGTTGAAAGGAATGTACCATGTCTTCCTTAACTCTTCTTGCCTTTCTTTATGGTCTTCTACAGCTCTTTAGAAATGTCTTTCTTGGCATAAACATTTTGGGAATTAAAACAACATGGATGGATTTTGTGGTACAACAGGACAGGACAAAGCAAGATCATTTCAACTGGAGATGTGGAGTCAGATCCCATTTAAGTACCCTCAACCTGTTGATACAGAGATACTCAGTACCCCATAGATGTGTAAATGGTAACATGTTATTCATGCCTTTGATACTAATTACAAGGGCAGGCACCTGATATCAGGGTATTCAGCTAATATTTTAGTGTCTGCTGTTGACTGGTGTAGCATGAATGGTACTTTCTGTAAGTTCATTGCTAGAAAGGAGAAATCTTATCAGTGTTTTCTGTGTCTCTTTGGAATAATCTTTTGTGATGCTCGTTGGGAGAGGAAAAGCTCAGGTAGATTTATGAATTCATGTGAAAAGGCTCTTAAAAGAGGGACAGCCTGAAGAGAGATCAAATTCATTGTAGTACAGATTTGGCTTATTATCTTCTCATACATCCCAAGAACGAGAAGCATGTGGCTCTTCTAGACCTGCTGAGAATACATAAGTAGAGTCCAGGTGGTATTTAAGGTCAGGCTAGCATTGCTGGAGATCCTGACTGGTTGAAATAAGGGAGAGTAAAATTTTGAAGAAAGGCTTATTTCGTGAACATTGAATAACACGTATTTTGATCCCCAAGATGCTTCGTTAAGTAGCCTACTTTTTCCAGTCAGTTCCACTGATTTAATTTAAGAGTGTACAGCTATGATAAATGGAATTAAATGTGAGATCTCATAACTCCTCATCCAGAATCTAAACCTTAAACAGCTTCCAAAAAGAAAGAATAAGTAATTGAAGACCTTCTCTTTGAGACAGACAGAATGCTCCCAAGACAACCAGAAGCGTTTTACCCATATTTCTGTGTCGATACTATATAGGCTTGGCATAACCCCCAAATACATCTCATTTATGTGTATATGCTTGAATTTAAAAGGAAAGGGGGGAAAAAAAAAAGCAAAAAAAAAGCAAAAAAAAAGCCTTAGGATCCTTCTCCTCCATGGCACATGGCACTTCTGTGTGAAATAGGACAAAATTACTTGTTATATACAGAGAACTCAGTCTATAAGATTGTACAGAATTTGCTTTTCATTTGGAGGGAAAATCAGCAGTAGTGTACATGGAGAGAATAATTCTACATGTAATTCATGTAACCTGCTTCTGCAGGCTTACTGTTTGCCTGTGATTGAATGTTTTGCCCCTGTGAATGGATGTGCCCACAGCTCTTACAGACCTGGTAAGAGAATCTGTAGGGATTGAATTAAGCCTTTGTCTTTACTGATTGCGTGTAATCCTTAGTAGGTTTCAGATGCAGAAGAGAGGCTGTAGAGTTGAACAGAACAAAAGAGGAGGAGATGTTCAATCACAGGTGGATTTGAATGTTTTCAGTAACTGAATATTTTTATTTCCATTCCTTGCCTTAAGACTGACACCAGACTAAGGAGCTTTGGAATGGCTTTAGAGGAACTGCAGGGGAAATTCCTAAGTGGTGGAGCTGGGCCTGCTGAATGTGGGATCTGTTGCATTTTCCAGTCTGAAATGGGAACGGCAGAGACTGCAAGATGGAGGAGCATGAACAGGGCAGGGTTAGTGGCACCGACTCACGGGAAGCACAGCCCAGGTTTATGCTCATGCATGACTATAGCCTGCGTAATCCATTGCTTGCTGACAAGTGTACTAAGTTCACATACAGACAAAGAAGTGAAAAAGAACAGGGTATATTTTTCCCAAATCATTTGCCAATCATTTTTGATTTTCATTAGGGGTCTGGAAGAGTCTGAGTAATAGTACTACTCAGCTTGGCTCTGTGTAAAAGGGCTTAATTTTTATGTTTCCATTTAGTCATTTTTATTGTGTTGTTTCTTAGATCATTGATTAATAAATCCTGGTTACACTGAAGCAAAAGCCTAAGAAATAGAAAAACAATTCTGTGCTATCCCTTTGTATGTATTGCGGGTGACAGGTGTTGCTGGGTGTAATTAATTCACTTACAAAGGACCAAGATCTGCATTCTTGTGTTTTCCTGTTATAACACTCGTTACTAGAAATTATTAGCGTGGTGTCAATATATGCATGAAGACCATGTGCACAATTTACATGAGAAATAGATGAATCTCTGCGTGGTTCCATTTAGCTACCTGCCTGTACTTTTCTGAATCACACATTAGGTGAGTGTTTGTGCTGGTGGGCTGTTTATGTGCAGTGAATATTTCTGAGTGCAAACTTGGAAGCGTGTTTGTGGAAGACTACGGTTGAATGTGGGTACATGCATGTGAGTGTGGGAACTAGTCCAAAACATGTTCTCTCAGACCTTCAGGTGTGCAGATGTGCACTGGTGTGTCTGATAAGCATTATTTTAATTGTGTACTTATGAATGGGTGATGTGTGTTATGGTACCTGTGTCTTAGAAATGTGTCCTTGTGCATCTGTGATCATGTGTATGTATGCGTATGCACAGACGTATGAGCATGTCTGATGAGTGCACATCAACCCAAGCAGGAGAAAATACGATGTACAAAAATAGGCTAGAAACTCCACCTTGAACATGTTTAGTGGTCATTTTGTACTAAGCAGCAGGGGATTTTCCCCTGCAAAAGAAGAGGCACAAATGAAATGGGTATAAGAGAGCATCTATGGCAGTGACCATGCAGTTGATTGTCAGTTTGAGACAGAGAACTTTCTATACATGCCTTTTTCCTCTCACTGATCCTCACAGATGTGACCTCTACTAGTAGCAGTTAATAAAGCTTTGGGGGTTTTTTTGTTGTTGGGTTTTTTTTGGTGGGAGAGTTGGGATTTGTGTTGTTTGGTTGGTTTTTTTTTTTTCCCCAGAGAAACGTGCATAAGAGCTTGGCAGAAATTGGCATTTCTTGAAAGTCATGTCTAATGTTTTTACCACTGTCAACCAGTTCCTTCCTTTAGTCTCTGAACATAAGACTTGCTAATAAAATTCCAGAAATAGCTTTTCTCACTAGAACTAATGTTTGCCAACAATAGCTAGGGAAGAGGAAAAGAATTCTATTTTTGTAACTGGATTCTAACATGAGGTAACCCTGTTGGCTTTAACAAAAATTAATTTGGTAGCTAAAGTTAAAAGGTTTATTTGTACTGGAAATCTTTCTGACCAACTTCAAATATGATGGTTGAGAGGTGGTATGTGTTAGCTAGTTATGGACAGGAAGGTGTCAGATAAGTGAGTGTAATGTCATGCAGTAAAGTTGGTCTTAATCTAACTGTGGTTTAGGATGTTGTAACCTCTACATTGAGGAGTCTGGGAGAAAGCTGAGTATGTGCCAGTCCGGCCTCTATCAGCATCATGGCGCTTCTTGCCTGAGGTTTCCCCAACATCAGGACTGGATGTGAAGGACTGTAGAGGTGAAGCAGAAGGGACAGGCAGGCTTAGCTTGGCTAATGATAGACAGACAGGTTGAGGGACCAGTTTCTCTTGTCCAAGCTACAGCTTCAGCACTATTGCTCATCTGGGGTTGAAATGAATAGTTTGGAGTGCCTGTACTGAGAAAAGCATTAAGGCCAGTGATAGCAATGGGAGAAATGGAGTCAATACCAGATGTCTCTCCTTGCCAGCCAAGGCCCCATCCCACTGCTGCTGAGCAAGGTGAGCAAGCCAGGGCGCTGAAGGATAGTCAGGTTCAGCCAAGGGCCCAGGTCATCAGAGAAGTCCATGGTGATGAAACAAGTCCAAGGTCAAGCCAGGAACATAAGCCAGTGAATCAGGATCAGATCTAGTCATGGTGACTAGGGCCAGCCTAGCGATTACCTGGTAGGTCTGAGGTGACAAGGCAGGTCCAAGATGAAGCCAGAAAGTCAGTCCATGGATCAGAGTTCAGAATGATGTAGCCTGTGGGCAAGACTGATGGGCAGATATGTTTGTTGCTTTTGCTTAGGAGGCAAAAAGAGATCCAGGTTCTCAGTTGGAGGCAGACATCTTCCAGTGTTGCATCTGTCTGCTGCTATCTTTGAGCACCACCGCTCCCTCCTGAACTCATGCAACTTTTTAGTCCTCCTCTTGCCTGAAAGCCTTGGTTGTATGCTGTATGTTGTCTTCCTGAGCCTGTCCAGATTCCACCCATCTGTCCCTACTGTATGGGAACAGCAGCAGCTCCCTGTCCACCTTGAATTCTGCCATCCAGCTGCACCTACAGAGATTGGAGATTCTTTGTTAGAGTGACAGTGGTGCTCAGAGTCTTGCTGACCTGTCTGTCCTCAGGCTGGTACTTAAGAAGCTGAGAGTGTACCTTCTTTATGACAGACATTAAGTAAAGGAATCCAGGCTCCCCAGAGTATGGGGCTGGGCAGCTAATCTGCCTGAGGAAGGACTTGGTCTCAGGAGAATGGGGAGAAGCAGGGGGTAACTGAAGATCTGACTGCTGACCTGCTCTCAGCAGCTATCTGTCATTTTGTCTCAGTGAGTTTCATGTATTGCTGTTCTTTGATTACAAAAAAGATACAAGTCCTTTTTAAAACAGACTCTCTTCATTGGTTTTGGGGTGGGGTTTTTTTGAAACTTAATCTTTATTTCTTGTTAGTCTCTGATTTTTATTTTTTTTTTAAGTATGGCAGAATTCCAGGCTAATAACTTCAATCAATTTTGTTCCTAGCAATGAGAGGTCAAGTGTGAGAGGTAAAGAGAATTGTGGGCTCTCCCTAGCTCTGCCAATGCCCTTGACAAGGTGCCTCTGACTAGGTTACTCCTCCTCTGATTCAGCATCCCTGCTTGCAGTACTGCTTTCCTATCTCCCAGAGGGTATCCTGCGATTAATTGAGGGTTGTATCTAAATGGCTTCAGCATGCAAGCCAAAAGTCACCAGGGACAAAGCTGTTACTAGGGCAGGAATAAAGGTCAGGCCCTTGCTGACATCGTTGTCTTGATTAATTAAAGCACTAATCTCTATAACTGCTCTTCAGCAAATATAATTTGGCTTCATCCCTTGTTTTGTTCATTTTTCTCTGACTCAGATTTGAGAGAACTATTGAAAAGACCTAAATGGAAAATACTGCTTCTCACCATCCTCTCCTCTCGACCAGCCCTATGCCTTGTTCCCCCCTTGGCATCCTTTGCCCTTGCTTTTCTGAAGGCTTTGCAGAAAAGTCCTCATGCCAATTAAATGACTCTTCACTGGATACCAAAACAGACTTATCCCTCGATTAGGGATTTGAGGAGTGATACCTGATTACTTGAATTACTAGGAAAACAGCATGTAGAATTGACTGAAGATGAGAGTTACATTTGATACTATTTTCCTGTGGCTATTTCCTATAGGAAAGTGCAATACGAATGCTAGAATATGTTAGGGAGTCTTTGTTCCCTTGGTGAAGCTTGCTGAAGGGCTGAATAGCCATCTGTGACCACAGGAAGGAGATGCTGATAGTTTGGATTCTGTGACTGATACAGCCCTGGGGCTCAGTGTTTTGGGATGGCTGCTTTTGAACACCGAGACTGTCCAGGATCTATTAGGGATCGCTACCAGCATCAGAGGATGCAGCAGGGCTTGGAAAGGAGCAGAAGGCAGAGTGAGCGAATGTGTGTGGTGAAGTGCAGTGAACCAAGCCATCCTTGGATAAGCAAGAGGGAATATTCCCTTCAGGCTGCTACCCGGTGGGAAAACAAAGAAATGAAGAAAATCTTTCCTTGTCTCCTATTCAGCTCTTAGTTCTGGTTTGTTGTACTTTCCATTCCTTCGTGATTACATCCGTGTCTCAGTCAGGTATTGTTTTCTGCTTGAGTTGGGAACATTCCCTAAAGCTGTTCTGAGTGCACAATACTCTTGTTCTCTTTCCCAGGCCAATTTTAGACTGAATTTTGGCGGATTACACAAGTGCAGAATGTTTACTGTCCTGTCTTACATCATTATTTTCTTGTATCATTTATTTTTCCTTTGACAGATTTTTAACACTGTCAGTCTAATATGCATCAGAGGTTGAAGTGTATTACCATAATGCAGTGCATTGTGGGTAATCCCATGCAAATTGTTCTGTGGAGAGTCATGCTAAATTATGTTCCTCGCCGCCCC
>NW_009608884.1:0-4719 GCF_000690535.1 Cariama cristata
AGTGCTTCCAAGTGCCTGCCATCAGCCATGCCTTCCACCAGCACTACAGCTCCCTGGAGGAGGAGGCCTGGCCATCGCAGACAGCTGTCCATCATTGCCTGCCTTGATTCCCACAGGAGAGCAGCAGCTTACTGCAGGAGGTTAGGGGCAACTAGGGAATGAAGATCGCAGGAAAGGCAGCTGTGTTTGCTAACTGCTCAGTCTAAATCTAGCTAAAGTTACCCACTGAGGATTGTATTTTGGAGCTATTCTACAAGCCAACATATCTGGATAGTGACAGAAAAGCTGGATTTCACTTCGCACTGGCTGCTTCTGGTTCAGACCTGAAGAAGTCACTGCATGGCATTTTGTTTGTTGCTCCATTGATATTCACTTGTCTAACAGAAGATCATAACTCTTCTCCAACCTCCTTTATTCCTGTTCTCACAGAGCTGCCTCACCATGCCTGCAACATAAAATACCTGCCATTCTAGATGACAAAAGAGCCAACTCCACAACACAGGGCATTTGTAAAGCCTGTTACTGCGGTCAATCAATGCAGGAAGAGAGTGAGTAGAAATGCAGGGTCTTATCCTCTGGTTTCTGAGTATTCAAGTAAACAAAAAGCAGTACAAAGATCCAGGACCCTCAATTCAACTTTATTTCTGCCTCTGGTCTCCCTGGTGACATCCTCTGTGCTTCACTTTGGGAAAAACAACCCCGATGTCCTTCATAAAACACTGTCAGATCTACCGATGAAAGCCACAAGCCATGGCTTTCTTGATTCTAAAGAAAAACCTCCATTTATGACATTCTTACAGAAATCCAGGCAGCAGAAAATATCTCCTGACTCAAAACTTCAGGCTTTCTGAGTGCCTGCACCAAAAGACAGACAGAAAGAGAAAAAACAACTCCCCAAACCATCCTATTGCAAATGCAAAAATGGAGGTAGGTTTTCTAATGGAGGTAAAGCAGCACTCTTTCTCCTACATTTTGTACTACTTTGGGGCTGTTTACTTGAAGATACGAGGCTGCTTTAATAAGATTGTTATATTTTACAGCTTTCGCTATAATGCATTGCAATTTTGCTTTATGTTCTTAAGCCACATACACACAATTCAAATTAAAGATGTTGTTGCCCTGACATCCTCAGTATAATTGTTTCACAAAAGACATGAATTGATTGTCATCAGGCAAAATCAGAAATTCACGTTACGTTGATTAGGTGAGCCATTAAGATAATGTATCTATTAACATCCATATGAAGAAACAGATGAAGCTGAACTGAATAGTTCTCTCTTTGTTGATTCTTTGTATACACACATCACTATGAAAGCGTGTGGTTTTTTTAAAACAGACCATCCATTTTATTGTTGAGGATGGGGCAAGGGGAGGCCAATCAGACTTTAAGTAAATTTATAACCCAATTAGACTGTTCTTTTATAGTTTTATTGTTTGTTTCTTTGTAATTCAGCTCTCTTGATTTGGATGTGATGTTATAGAAATCTAATCTATGAAACAAAGGCATATTTTAAATAGGGCTTGAAGAGTTTTTTTAGAACTCAATGGCAGGTACCATCTACTACTATTTCTCTCTACAAATGTATAAAATATTCCATTTTTAACATTTGTAGACTCCTAGGGGCATTTTAAAGACCACTTAATTAACTACTATTCCATCAAAAGGTGAAATAAACTAAGAGTTTAGTGAAAATCATGGTTTTGTAGTATGTACTAATTTTACAACTTCAGTTTGTAGACAGAAAGGTTATCATGTCAATATTAAGTAACTATCTCAAAATAAAAATATTCTTTATATACTTGTCAATTAATGAAAAAACATAAATCAATTTTATAATTAGTATCAATTAATCAAATTCCTCATGCAGTAGCATTTACATAGGTATTAAATATATGCATCATTCACATCTTAAATTCCTGCATTTTTTTTCTCTCCTATATCTGTTTACCAACAGAAATTGTGCTTTAGATGATTCTTACAAGATAGCCTCAAAATTTTAACATATGAATTCTCTGTAAATTCTTTTTCCTTTTTGTGATCCTCATTATCCTTTTTTCCTAGTGTTCATCTGCTTCTCAGTGTAAAACTGAGAATTAGAACCTTTATCTTTCATATGGTTTTAAGTTGTCATATATATAGCACTACAAAACAAAGCTGCTGGTTTACCTTTAACCACAGAACAGGTAGTGAGAGTCAGAGATGCTAGGAAAAAAGTGAGTAGGAGGAATCAGTGACTAGAAGAATGAGATTACCTGGCTAAGTCGTATCTCATGCACTAGAACATCATTCAGTGATTCTTGGAGATGCACTAATACTGATGTGAGTTCCTCCTGTCTCCTTAAGGCTGCTTTTAAAGCACAGTTATTCTACCCTTTCAGCATATTTGACCTCTCTACTTTATGATCTTTTTGTTTTCCAGAAATATTGATGCACACTAAGTAATGCCAGGACAAAGACTACCATGAGCTAGTTTCTCACACATCACCAGAGAAAAACAGACCTTTCATTTACTTCAAGATTTCTTCCAACTTACA
Source organism: Cariama cristata (assembly GCF_000690535.1). Lineage (NCBI taxonomy): Eukaryota > Metazoa > Chordata > Aves > Cariamiformes > Cariamidae > Cariama > Cariama cristata. The sequence goes on from NW_009608884.1 coordinate 2,536, forward strand.
ACGATTGCCAACAGTAAAATAAGAAACAACGACAAGAACCTTATACCTACACACAGTACCTTCTACACTATTCTGAGCAAGACACATGCTGCAATGTATTGCACAATCCACTCAGGAGTATCAGATCTGAATTTGCAGATTTGCTGAGTGACACTTACAAAAACAGTGGAAAAAGATACCCTATTCAGCCCTTAGTCAAGCTAGAGAGAGAATGCTAGTCTTTCTCAATGTGACAGCCTCCTGACATTTTAAATTTTTCAAAGAGAAGATTACTGATACAGTAAAAGCAGACAGCACCTCATTTATCATGAAGATCATTCCAATTAGAAGCTGCAAAATGAATGCATCCCTTTAAAGAAAAGAAAACCATGCATTTGCCTCCTTGCCCCTCAGGTGAGAGGACATGACTCATTGCAGAGGTAGGGATGAGTCAAACTGCAAATACACCTTCAGTGAACCATTTGTTATTGCTTTGACCATAGAGGTGGAATGATCAAGGTTCATTCTTGCTGCATTGGGAGGTCTTGGCAGGAGGCAGGACAAAAAGAAAGAAATGGTGGGACTCAATTACCTCTGTCTTCTTGCAACATGAGGTAATACAGCATAAATACAGGTGGCTGAGTTGCAAGAAACAGTTAAAAGGCTGTGCAGTATTAAAGGAGCCAAGAAAGAGATACACAGGGGGTTTCAGAATCATGCTCCTGAAGCAGACACCACTGAGAATGAGACACTGTGGACCTTGGTGACCCACAAAAGCAGGACTGGAATGCTGTCATGGACTACCATGTACTTGTTAGGAAGGACAGGAAGGCGAGGTGGTGGAGTTGCTCTCTAAGTAAGGGAGTAACTGGAATGTATCAAGCTCTGCTTAGGGGCAGATGAAGAACAAGTCGAGACCTTATGGGTAAGAATTAAAGGCAGGCCAATATGGTTGACACTGTTGTGGGTGTTTACTACAGGCCACCTGATCAGGATGAGGAAGTCGATGAGGCCTTCTACAGACAGCTGAAAATAGCCTCACAATCAGAGGCCCTGGTTCTCATGGGGGACTTCAGCCACCCCAATATCTGCTGGAAAGACAACACAGCCAGGCACACACAGTCCAAGAGATTCCTGCAGAGCATTGATGAGAACTTTTTGGCATAGGTGGTAGATGAGGCAACAAGAAGAGGGGCTCTGCTTGTACTAACAAACAAAGCAGGACTGGTTGGGGATGTGAAGGCTGGGGACAGCCTTGGTTACAATGATCATGAGATGGTGGAGTTCACGATCCTGTGTGGAGGAAGCAGGGCAATAAGTAGGATTACTACCCTGGACTTCAGGAGAGCTACACGTGGCCTCTTCAAGGATCTACTTGGACAGATCCCATGGGTTAGGGCTCTGGAAGGTACGGAGGTTCAAGAGATCTGGTTAATATTCAAGCACAGCTTCCTCCAAGCTCAAGACTGGCGCAGCCCTATGAGCAAGAAACCAAGCAAAGGGAGCAGGAGACCTGCATGGATGAGCAAGGAGCTTCTGGCAAAAGTCAAATGGATTTAAGAAGAAAGTCTATAGAAAGTGGAAAAAGGAACAGGCCACTTGGGAGGAATATAGGAACGTTGTCAGAGTGTACAGGGATGCGACGAGGAAGGCTAAGGTCCACTTGGACTTAAATCTGGCAAGGGATGTCAAAGACAACAAGAAGGGCTTCTGCAAATACATCAGGAGCAAAAGGAAGGCTAGGGAAAATGTGGGCCCGCTGTTGAACGAGGTGAGTACCCCAGTGACAGAGGATACAGAGAAGGCAGAGTTACTGAATGCCTTCTTTTCTTCAGTCTTTACTGCTAAGGCAGGCTTTCAGGAAGCCCAGATGCTAGCAGAAGTAAGATAAGAAGACAAGAGAAGAAGCCTGGAGAAAGGGAGACTTTCCCTTGGTTGAGCAAGATCAGGTTAGAGATCATTTAGGCAAATGGGACACCCACAAATCCATGGGCCCTGACAGGATGCACACATAAGTGCTGAGGGAGCTGACAGATATTATTGCTGAACCACTCTCCATCATCTTTGAACAGGAGAGGTGCCTGAGGACTGGAGGAAAGCCAATGTCACTCCTGTCTTCAAAAAGGAAAAGAAGGATGACCCAGGAAACTATAGGCCAGTCAGCCTCACCTCCATCCCTGGAAAAGTGATGGAGAAGCTCATTCT
>NW_009608884.1:4843-11858 GCF_000690535.1 Cariama cristata
GCAGTGGATGTTGTCTACCTTGACTTCAGCAAGGCTTTTGACACTGTCTCCCATAACATCCTCATAGGTAAGCTCAGGAAGTGTGGGTTGGATGAGGGGACAGTGAGGTGGATTGAGAACTGGTGAATGGCAGAGATCACAGGGTCATCATCAGTGGCGCAGGGTCTGGTTGGAGGTCTACAGCTAGCGGTGTTCCCCAGGGGTCAGTTCTGGGTCCAGTCTTGTTCAACTTATTCCACAATGACCTGAATGAAGGGGCAGAGTGTACCTTCAGCAAGTTCACTCATGATACAAAACTGGGAGGAGCGGCTGATACACTGGAAGGCTGCGCTGCCATTCAGTGAGACGTGGACAGGCTGGAGAGTAGACAGAGAGGAACCTAATGACGTTCAACAAGGGCAAGTGTAGGGTCCTGCATCTAAGGAGGAATAACCCCATGCACCAGTACAGGCTGGGGGCTGACCTGCTGGAAAGCAGCTTGGCAGAGAAGGACCTGGGAGTCCTGGTTGACAACAAGTTCACCATGAGCTATGGTTGGAGAAGTTTATGACTGGGAAACATATGAGGCAGATCGAGTGAAAGAAGATTTCAAACAAAAAACTAGGAATAAAAAGCACTAAAACCCTTGGGAGAAAACTGAAGAAAATGAAAACTTTCAAAACAAAACAAAAATCAGTTTAAGAAGCTCTATTATAAAGCTAAAGAAATGACATGGGTTTCCCCTCCCTTCCTCTTTCCACACTCACTCCAGGACCCCTACTGTCCCCATTAAACTTTGTGACCATGAAACCATTTCTTTAGAAAATACAGAGGGAAGAAAGCAGGCGAGAATGGAGATGAAGCTGGCAGTAAAACTGATAAATGCTGAACATGCATTCAAATATGATTAAGTGGCAGTATATGCAGAGTCACTGATCAAATGTGTGTTTCAGTTTGCAATTTTGCTCTGGATTAATATTTAATAATAGATTAATATTTAAACAAAACACCTAGGGCAACAGGTAGTATGACAAACAGAACCAGGTCAATCTAAAAAGCATATATAACGGTACCAGGACCTTTTCTCCAATATTGCAGATGAGTTCCTGTGTCCCTCTACCATTTTGTGTGTGGTGGTGGTGGAATTCTAATACAGGGTAAAGTCGTAAATAATCAAGTAGCACTTCTGTTCTACCTGAGTATAGCAAAAAGTTGATTATGGCCTTATGTACTGGTGACATTTTTGACAAAGGCTTTTTTAATTTTCCTTTAGTCTATGACAAACTCATGAACAGAGAACATGTATGGATGTAAGTAAGATGGACACAGTAAGATGTCACTAAATATCTACTGCACATTATTCTTTTATATTCTCTTGGCTTTTTCACATCTCAGAGCAGAAAAGGTTTCCCATTTACACAGTATACATGCAATTTTCAAATCTGACTGCCAAGACTTGAATTCATTTTTAGATGTTCAAAATGGAACATGATTTTCAAAGATACAAAGTCTCCACAGCTTTATCTGCAAGAAATACTTTTACAATACAGAGAAACAAGCCCACAGAGGCTCTCCAAAACTTGTATTTTCAAACAAATGCTTTTTAAATATATAAAACCAGATATACTCAAAGAAATGAAAGACATATTTTTCCTGATCTCACTGAGTTTGAGCTTTCTTTTTCACTATCGTAGAAGGTGACAAAAAGCTGAAATATCAAATATGACCAGGAACCAAAATTCCAAGTGAGAAATGACTCAGGGTAATAAAAGTATTTACTAGTGGCCATTCTGAAGTGCTTTATTATGATTTCTGTATTTTTTTAACTGTCTGTTCCAAAGTGAAAAGAGACTTTAAACGGAAGAATGACTTGAAACAGCTCTAAATGTATCAGAATAGCCATGTTTTAAACTGAAAACAATTGTTTAAATCAAATTTACTCAAACAAAGGTTTGGTTTCAATGAACTGGTATTTCATTATGCAAACATTTTTTTTCCCCAAAAGGAAAACTAACCCCTCTTGAACATATTTATTTTTCAGATGTTTCAAAAGTTCTTTATTTATCTATGTCCCAGTGTGTTGCCTCCATTCATTTGTGAAAATGTAGATTTTTCTTTCATCTGCCAAAATATTGCTAGATATTATTCTAGCTATATTACTCTACATAGGAATGCCAGCATCTTATACTAAAATAAGTTTCAGTATGCAAAAAATTATTTCCTAGAAAACACTACCTTTTGCAGACTTAAGACCTCTCTGAACTTCATCGTGAATGGTACAAGGAGATAATTCCTAGGATGCTACTTCTAAAGAGACATAAATAAGCAACTTACACTGGCTGCTATTCTGTAAGAAAAAGATGAAGCAATTAGAATTCATGAGTAGTACAAGTAACAAAACCAAACTTACAAATATTCTAGAAGACTTGCTTGAAGAGGTTGCTGACATTTCTTGGTGTAGGTTTTTTCCTTCACCATACCCTCTTTGACTATATCTCACAGTCAAACTCTATGTTGACCCTAACTCTTCCCTGGGTGATACCTTCACTGTGCTGCTCACAAGCATTACACTGGTAGAGCTATCCCATAACAAAAGCCAACTTACAAAGAAGCAACAAGGAATTTTTACTTTGGAAAAGAAGCTTAGCTCAGTATGGTCATACTAGATTGAACACGCTGTCAGATAAAAATGGAAGCACAGGAGCAGTATTTTAGCATCAATAGTATTGAATGAAGGTGAGTGAGAAAAAGGCTTTTGCCAAACTACAACAGACTTAATGGGGAAGCCGCAGCTCAAATACTGTGTTCATTTTTGGGCCCCTCACTACAAGAAAGACATTGAGGTTCTGGAGTGCCTCCAAAGATGAGCAGTGAAGCTGGTGAAGGGTCTACAGAAAAAGTCTTATGAGGAGCGGTTGAGGGAACTGGGGTTGTTTAGCCTGCAGAAAAGGAGGCTGAGGGGAGACCTGATCGTTCTGTACAAATACTTGAAAGGAGGTTGTAGTGAGGTGGAGGTCAGTCTCTTTTCCCAAGTAACAACTGATAGAATGAGAGGAAACAGCCTCAAGTTGTGCCGGGGCGGTTTAGATTGGGTATTAGGAAAAATTTCTTCACTGAAAGGATTGTCAAGCACTGGAACAGGCTGCCCTGGGAAGTGGTTGAGTCATCACCCCTGGAGGTATTTAAAAGATGCGTAGACGTGGCGCTTAGGGACATGCTTTAGTGGTGGATTGGCAATGTTAGGTTAATTGTTGGACTTGATCTTAAGGGTCTTTTTCAACCTAAATTATTCTGCGATTCTAAATTATTCCATAAACATCATTTCCTCATGCAGATCTTGCAGCCATATGTGAAGAATGATGTCTTGATCTCAATGCATCTACTGACTTCAGGGTGTCACCATTGCATAAGCCTCTGTCCACTAGGAGTCAGCTAAAGGATCTGTGTTTTAAGGAACTTGTCAGAAAAGCTGATTTTGCACTCTCTAAATAATCCTTTACATTCCCAACCTATTTCTCTACACAGAAGTCTGCAACTTTGAGAATGAACATTCACCGCATTTTCTCACGACAGCACTTACCAAGGCCCCATTCCTCCACCTGACTGACTCGTTAAGTCTTCATAAGAAATAATTTGCTCCAGGACTCCAGAACTGCTGCCTTCCTCTCTCACAAGGCTAGGACTGGCCAAGAGTTTCCAAAGTTATCTGAGGCTGGGATACTCAAACGACTATATGCAGTAGGTAAGCAACCAAGTCACCAGTCCAGGGACAAGACTGACGAATTCAAACCTTGTATGAATGTTGCTGTCATCCTTTTCCTTTTTAATACTCTGCTGCTTTCTACAAGTAGTGTTTCTCTCCCTATTCTTTTTACTTTAGTCAGAAGCTATGCAGTTTACCACACATGAGATTTACCTAGGTACAGAAGACTGGAATACAGATAAAGCTGCTTCGGAAACGTTTGCTTATCAAGTAATTTTGAATTTAGGTTTCTGTAAGTAATATAAAACTGAATAAAATCTATCATTCTTGAGTTCTGCCTTACGAGTAGGGATATACTGGGGAAAGATGATTTAGTGAACAGTGAAATACATCAGAAATCAAAAGATATGATTTTAGGAACATTTCACCTAAAACTGCCTCTCTTATCAACATTTACATTTTGTGGGACTGCTACTTGATCTATGCCATGTCTCAATTTTCTGTCAGTGAGTAGGAAATACTTCCTTGCCTTTCATGCAAGACAATCCACTATTATAGCAGTGAGAACAAAACAGGTAGAACTATCCAGTTTTTCATTCCAGCACCGTAAGACATTCAAGGACATCCAGGCAAAAATGATGACACTGTCATGGATGGGAGAGAGAATAGCATTTCTTTTATCTAGCTGTTAGCATTTCTGTAAAGGTTGTACTATTTAGGCATAATTTTTGAAGTTCTTAAGCCCCCCTTTTCAGAGAAATGCCTATTAAAACAAAGGTCTCCAACTTGCAAGACTCTTGCTAGTGTATCAAAAAGTACTCTAGCGTGATACCTTTGAAAAATATTTGTACAGCAAAAATTGTAAGACAGGAAAAGTGCACAGGAATATTATTCTTTTGAAAACATATTATTGTCCTGCTAATCAGACAACCTGACCCTATGAACAGCCTAAATCCCTTGCCCCTATTTATTCCAAGTCAGTAAAAATACTCTTACACATTTACAAGAAAACCAACCAAAACAATCATATTAAAATAAATATCTTGCTGATATTTGTATTCCCTAACTGTAATCTCATGTCTCCCTCTCAGTGGTCCAGAAAATTAAAACCACCTGTCAAGTCTTACATTATCAAATTAATTAGATAGCTGGAAGCTAGGAGCAGGGAGCAGTAAAAGAAGCTATAATGTACGTGAATGGATGTTCATGAGCACATTAACTACCTTCTAGTGGAGGGAATGATGCTGACTCTTTCTATGAAATACATTAAGATCATTGGGTATTGTCCTGGATCATAATTGGATCTTTACCTTTCTGACAAGAGATGTAAACTACTTTATGAAACTATTTTTTATCAACTTATTTTTAGAAGGAGTGGGAGATGAAAAAAGAGTACAGGTAAATATTTGATATTTTTTTTAAAATTTATCTAAGTCTTTAAACCTTCTTATGCCAATAAGACTTATTCACAGTCAAGTAGATTAGCCTTTTTTAAGTAATTTTAAGTAATTTTTTTAAAAAAAAAAAAACTACCATTAAGAATGAGAAATACCAGTTATCAAAAAGGGAGATAATCAATGATGATAGTATCAGTTATGGTGCTGTAAATTTTAAGTCCAGTGGGACCATTATGATTAGTTAGTTTCAACTTCAGTATAAAAAGGAGAACAAATGCAATCAAAAGAATATTTTTTAACATGTGGCCAATCAGATTATACGATAAACAGTACACACAGAGATAAAAACAACAGTGGGTCATAAAAATACAGAGGGACATTTATGTGAAACTTTAATTGAGCTCATTTAGTATAGTAATTCTAAACTGAACTCATTCTAATATAATTCTAAATGTTTTCCAAACCACTACGATTTTACAGCAGAAAAGTATTTGGGGGGATCTCTTTCTGGCCATAAATGGTGGGATGGGAATGCTTCAGAGTTCCTGAGAAGCGCATTTCCAAAGGGCAGCAATTGCCAGATGTGATCACTGATGTAAAGTTTGTTTAAAAAGTGAGAGTGAAATAAAAAAGCAGTCTAGCAAGAGCTCATTTCCAAAATTATTAGGAAGTCCCAGAGGCACTAGTAAGTGATGGTGAATTTCCACAATGTCACAAACTTGCATGTAACCAAGAGAAATTTCTGTAAATTTTAACTGATAATCAGAAATACTGGTTCCTCCAACTCTGTAAAAATGGGAGGGAAATACCCTAAAACTGCCAGTTCAGTGCCATTTCAGCCTTTTATTGCACTGAAACAGTGGGGGGAAAAAAAAGAACAACCAAGTTACTTCAGGGATCTCTATGCCAACACACGCAGCATGGGCAATAAACAGGAGGAGTTGGAAACTACCATGCTGCTAGAAAGTTATGACCTAATTGCCATTACTGAAACTTGGTGGGACAAGTCCAATGACTGGAGTGTGGCTATCGATGGCTACAGGCTGTTCAGAAGGGACAGGCAAGGAAGGAGCGGGGGGGGTATTGCCTTCTACTTCAAGAAATGGATAGAATGTGAAGAGCTGTCCCTGAAGAACAGCCACGAGCATGTCTAAAGTAAGAACTAGAGACTGAGGTAACAAAGGGAACATTGCGGTTGGTGTCTACTACTGGTCGTCCAATCAAGGGGAGTCTATTGATGAAGCCGTTTTTCTTCAGAAAAAGCTATAAGAAGCTTCACGCTCGCAGGCTCTTGTCCTGCATAAGAAGATTTCAACCACTCTGACATCTGCTGGGAAAGTAGCATGGCGAGCTGCAGGCAATGCAGGAGACTCCTAGAATGCATGGAGGATAACTTCTTAAGCCAGGTAATAGACAGGCCTACCAGAGAGGATACAACACTGGATCTGATGGTCACCAACACAAGTGAGTTCATCGGTGATGTCAAGATTGGAGGCAGCCTGGGCTGCAGTGATCATGCATTGGTGGAGTTCACAGTCCTGAGGGATAAGGGTCAGCTGAGGTGTATAGTTAGGACCCTGAATTTCAGGAAAGCAAACTTCCAGCTCTTGAAGGAGTTAGTCAATAGGACCCCCTGGGAAACTGCTCTCAGGGACAAGCAGGCAGAACAGAGCTGGCAGATCTTTAAGGGCACTTTCCATAGAGCGCAAGAGCTCTCAATCCTCAAGTGTAAGAAATCAGGCATGGAAGGGAAAAGACCAGCATGGCTGAGTCATGACCTGCTGGTCAAACTAAAGGGCGAAAAGGAAACTCACAGGCAGTGGAAGCAGGGAGAGGTATCCTGGCAAGAAGATAGGGACACTGCCCAGTTGTGTAGGGATGGGATGAGGAAGGCCGAGGGGTGACTAGAGCTGAATTTAGCAAGGGGTGCAAAGAA
>NW_009608885.1:0-4437 GCF_000690535.1 Cariama cristata
CGTTCCTTCCCAGCAAGGTGGCCCCAGGAGTGGCCGCTGGGGCCTGCTGGGGCCTGCAAGGGAAATGGCTTAACAAAGGGCCTTGTGCTTCTGGGAAAAGTCCCTCAGTTGTGGGAGCGTGTTTCTCACGCGTTGGGGGAGCCAGCGGCGTTACCCTTTGATTTCTGAACCTGCTCCACGCTGCTGCTTTGGCTCCCACTTTGACCCCTGTATGTTACATCTGCCAATGCCTCCTGTCACCCTCAAACTTGCGTTTGCAAGCCTCCCTTGCACCCCAGATCCTTCAAAAACCCTATTCCATCAGTAATTGCTCTCAGTTCTCACCCGTCCAATGCTTTCTTGTGGATCATGCTACATTTAAACACAGTCCAATCGAAAAATAACCATAAAAACAAGATCCCAGCCAAACACAACTGCAACAGCCTGCTTGCTCTTGTGCTGCATTCCTTTATCCGCTTTATCTTTACTCTTGCTGTGTTTTCCATATCTCCCCCCCAATTTAAAGGTCTTCTGACTTGTAAGGTTTGTGTTTTTACTTTTTTTTTTTAATCTTTCAGGCACCATCTACATCAGAGGAGTTCATAAATTACATCAGATTTTTCTTGCTGAGGGAATTTCCCTGTTCAACCATCAGTCTTCTTACACCTGACATTACACACTCCAGCCTCAGCAATTTGACAGATACGTATGGGTCTGAATAGGTGCCCCCACCCTATACACCAAGCCAAGCTGTGGGCTACATTTCAGTCAAAACTTTTTGACTCTACGCCTCGTGGATACAAGACCAGCCTGCCCAAGCCAGCGTTTCCTGATATGCCCACATATATCCTCTGCTCTTGGAGCATCACGATGCTAATGCTCACCAAAGACTCTTTTCTAAAATTGCTCCCACTGGGCCTGCAGACAGGGGAAGGTTTTGTGTGCCACCTGAGCGACCATCCCAGGAGGGATGTGTGGATGCCTTCTGCTGAGAAACAGGCTTCTTTTTTTCCCTGCAACTTGTAAAGCTGTCAAGGACAAAGATGGTGATGCAACTTCTGGCGTAGAAAGTCTCTAAACTGTTGATTGCCAGAAGCTGGGAAAGATTGCTGTGTGTCACCTTGTTTTTTTGTGCTTCCCCTGAACAAGGATGCTGTTGGAGAAATGGCAGTAGGCTCGATGGCTTTGCTTTCTTCTGTTCCTGGATACCTGATTCCTGCAGGGCTGGGGCAGGGAGCGTGGCAGTCTCCAAGGCCCCAACGAACACCTTCCTTTGTGGATTAAGCACATTGGTTATTACTGTTCCCCAAAAGTAAAAAATACCACAAATTAAATTAAAATTGAATGTTAAACGGTTCCAACGGCAGCAGAAATCCCGCCCCTATCCCCCACTGCTGCTGCCAGCTCTCTCCATCCTTCCTCAGGCTTCTTCATCTCCCCAGGAGGAAACACACAGATTTTCGGTTGGGTTGGTTTTATTCCACCATTTATTTTTTCTGTTTCTCCCTCGGATTTCCATTCCCTTGCTTGGGACACACATACTCATTCTCTAAACAGTCACGCATATGTCTATATATACAGTAAGGCACAATCACTCACATCCAGATGGGACACTCTACTGAGAGAAGAAACGGGGTACAGCGAATGATTGCAGCCTGCCCTGGAATACAAGCACTAACAAACAGATTTAAATGGATTCAAAGGCAACAATGCTCCACAACTTGGCTCAAAAGGTTGTGGGGGTCGCGTTTGCCAACAAGCCCCGTGCTACGCAGGAGGGTCAATGCCGCTGGCTCCCAGTGAATGACACCTCAGTGCTCTCATCTGGGAAAAAGGAAAGCAGGGCACAGAGCCACTTCTTTCCTCGTGATTTTAGAGCTGGTGAACAGAAAGGGGATATTCCCTCAAACCTATCGGGTTTGTAACACTGCTATGTGGCAGAGCCCACTCAAGGACAGATGCAGGATGTGTTGTGTAAAATGCTTGTTCCTGTCAAGAGATACAGGGACAACCTGAGCCTCCGACTCTGCTCACCTTAACATTTGCTAAGAGGAGCTTTGTGATGGATGAAGAGGAGCTGGCTGGTTCTGCCCTTAGTCTCTGTAGCTGCATGTGTGTTGCTGGGTACTAGGTGGCTGGTGGCAGGTTTCAGCACTGACCCCTGACCGTCCACGCTGCCTAACAGCTAGCTGTCTTCTTGGCTCAGCTTTTGACAAGGCTGGCTCACTGTCTCCAGCGAGCCCAGACTTGTCCACAGCTCCACGTCACGCTGTGGACATCAGCCCCATGGCCTTGAGCCAGAGCAGCTTTTTATTCCGTATCGCAGACGCAGCTTCAAGCACTACTGTCAGGAAACTGGTCAGGTGCGGGTCTGTTATCTATCTTTCCCCAAATAACTTATGAGCAACAAATACTCTCCAGATATAAAAGCTTTTTTGGCTTAGCAACTGCTAGACCCGTGACTTAACTAGTACCCCAACAGTGAATGCAAATCTAGTACAAAGCCTAAGAACTTAGGATGGACTGGCTATCTGACCTTCACCAATTCATTTTCAGTCAGGCCATACGACTGGAAACTCAGCCATCTGAGACCTTTTCTTTGACCTATATAAAATTAAACAGCTGTTTCCAGTAACCCAGAATGCTTTCTGTCATGAGTAGTGCTCAGTGACCACACACGGAAAGTTTCAAAGAGAATCAAAAGACTGGATAGGGTCTGGAAGTGAGAAAGCCTGATGGACAGGTGGCCCTTCTGAATCTGGACTGGAGCCCAGAGCTGGAAAAGAAGACTTGCCCTGTTGACCTATGCAGCACATCTTTTCTGTGCATCAAATCTGTTGGTTGTTACTTTCCACCAGCACCGAAAACACCCCAAAGTTGAAGTGCACAGAAAAATTACCTACCATGGCTGGCTGTTTCACTCATCAGCCAGCTCGACCCCCACTTCAAAGGGATTTTATGCTTTATGAACAAAGTCCTAAGAGTTTTCCCCATGTTCAGGGTTCACGTAGTCTGCCATACAGCATATATGGAGAAAACATACTTTTTCCTACTTTAAAACATTATTTACTGAAATTTTAAAGCCCAAAATATTTCAAAAGAAGCTACCAAAAAGGCACCATACATGTATGTGTGTAACTGATGAACTTCATCTAAGACCAATGCAGGGGAGAAGAAAAAGACATTTTGGAGCAGGATGAAGGAGCAGAGGGACCAGGAGTGGTGGTGGCTGTCGGCTCCAGGACAGCAGGGATCGGGTCTCTCAGTCCCTGAACATCACCGAGGAACATCAGCCAACAACTCAGTTTTGAACTCCGAAGCCATTGTAAGCCAGTCTCTTGTTCCGACTGTCCCAAAATGGTACGGTGCAAAGGAGAGAGCCAGCGAGCAGCCGCTCAGCTCCAGGATGAGTCTGGACCTCAGGGGATATCCGTATTCTGCTCCTCTCCTGCTGCTGAAGGTTTTCCAGTAGCTTCCACCTTGATTGGGTTAGATGGCTCCTGTCCACATGTTAAGTCTCCTATGCCCTGACTGGGTATGTCCTTTTGAGAGGAGAAAAGTAAGGAGATTATAAAAAATAATCATGGGTCTAAGTAAATACAGTGCTGGGGAGTTTGTGACCTGGGGGTACTTTGGTAGTTTCCATGCGAGCTGCAGCCTGAGCACCAGCCTGCTTCCTTCAGTTGCTCCTTGCCAAACCAAGGAGGCATTTGAAGAGCGGACAGGTGGTTGAGGTGGAATGAGATATTTCCTCAGGTATCTGTGGCTACGTTATCAGTGGTTAGAGAATATGTAAGAAGCTACACGGAACAAGGCCCGCTTTAGCCGGTGGAAATCCTCTTTTATTTCAAGCAGCAGAGGCCTGTGTTTGCCTGCTTCCAGGGCTCATCATGAAACGGGTATGCGTGCAAACACCATTTTTGCTGGCAAAGCTAACAAGCTAAACACATAGAATATATATGTAGGCACGTATATATACAACACGGGCACATGTCTACATATAAATATGTATATGTAAGGAGGCATACTGAGATAGCATGGTTACTGCTGGGGAAAAGTGCTTTTTACTGTAAGTACTTTCAAATTGCTTTCAAAACAGCAATTGAGCAGGGTGCCTGGTGAGCAGAGCCTCTCTGTTTTACTGAATGCAGAATCGGCTTTGCTTCTTCTCCATCCTCTCTGTAACACCACCCAGGAGGGCTGGCTGTTTTAAATACCCTGCCTTGCAGCCTCTGCAGCCCTGAGATTTGCTGCTCTTGAGGTGTGGGGAGCAGCAAAAACATTGGTGTGTTCTGTCACAGTTGCCATTTTCATTAATAAGGAAAACCCTCTGGTATTTTAGGAGCTGCCATCATCATGCTGACCCGTCTTACCTGTGCATCACGGTTACGCTGTGCCCTGGTCCTGCGTGACTGACATTGAAGGCTTGCTGGCAGTCTCTAAGCCCACTGCGTCCTG
>NW_009608885.1:4473-23298 GCF_000690535.1 Cariama cristata
GGTTCAGGGGCCAGGGGTGTTTCTTCAGTGTCTGATGTCCTCCGTGCGTCTGTGCTCTCACTGACCTCCTTTGCTTCAGCTTCAGCTTCTTCCTTCTCCTTGTCACCCTTTTCCTGTTCACAGGCACTGCCTTGCTGCTCTTCTCCCTGGTGACCCTCGCACAGCTTCTCCTCCTTGTTTCCAGAGGGAGGCTGGGGAGAATTCTTCTCCCCTGCGGCACCACGACACACTTCCTCCTCCTTTGTATCCCCTGCGTTACTCTTCCAAGGAGTCATTTTCTCTGCCTGTTTTTCCCCTTTTTCTTCATCTTCTGATCTGCTGGATCCTCTCCTTGATGGGGGCTTCTCACCAGACCCTGTCTGTTTGTTTTGCTCTTTGCTCCCTGTTTCTGTGTCCTCTGTCTTGCCCTTAGGCCCAAACACCTCATCCCCATCTTCTCTGGCACCATTTTCTGGAGAGGAGATGTTGACCCCTAAATCTTCCCCATCTCCGTACTCGGATAGAGATCTTCGGAACCTTCTGGAGGGAGGCCTGCGCTTTATCGATCCCCGTGTCCGCACCTTGGAGGTAGGAAAAGCAGACATTGAAGCAGTCAAGACAGCGGTACTGGAAAGCAGGAAAGCACAGCAGAGGAAAATACAATGGGAAACTCGATTGTTACTCTGGTGGCCTCACTTTTCCTCCTCTGCTACTGAGAGATAGGGAGAAGAGGGCTCCCTGCTGCTGAAGGACTACTTCATAGGACAAGCAGCTCCCTAATATATGCCTCCTTTCCTTCTGTAAAGATGGTGCCAGAGAACATTGTCCCAATTTAAACTGTGGCTCCTTGTCCAAATTAGACTCTAAATCCAAGGACGTTGGATTTATTACACTGATGCTGCTGACTTTGGATGTCTCGGCCTTTTCTACACTTGGCAGTTTGGTGGTTGAGGAAGGAGTCTGCGCTCCAGTTGATGATGGTGAATGCAGGTTACATCTCCCCAGTGACGTCCTCTGTGGGGACACCTAGCAAACCGTCCGCGCTCAGCGTGGCTCCCTAAACTGCACCTCAGCCTGTGGGTTGACACTGGCTGGCACCTGGCACCACCTCCTCCCAGCACTCCCTGCCACCCTGTCACTGCTGAGCTGATGTGACTGGGTCCTGTCACTTCACCCCTTCCCTTTACCCATCGGGGCAGGGAAGGCTGCTGGAGCTGCTGGCCCATAAGTGCGGTGGGCAGAGAGAAGACTCCACAGTGCTACGCTGAAAGGCTGGTTTGAACCCAGCGTATAGATCTCCTCCCTTGGCCACAAAGGCATGCTGTTATGGCAGGACTGAGGGCTATGGCCTCCTCTTCCTCTTCATCCCCAAGCGATAAGCAAGCCTTATCCCGCTGCGATGGAGAAATCCTAGCACGTACCCTACCTTGTTATAGAATTGCAGCTGAGTGCCTTCCGGGGGTTGGTCAAAGCTGACTGGTGTCTCGTTCGCTTCACTGGGCTGGGACTGAATCCCTGGGCTGGTGGGTGTTGAAGGAGGGGTGCTGAACGGAGAAACCAGGCCTTTCAGACCAGGGCTTTTGGGCGATGCTCCTGGCAGCAGAGCAGCTGGAGCAAAAGCCAGATTGGCCTGCAAAGAAAAATCCCCGTCACGGGCGTGCGCGACACCGGCGTGTACTGCGTGTGGTAACCACACAGAGGAACCCTTGCTCTTGCCACGGGAGCTGCCACATCTCTCAGCTGTCACAACCCACATAACTTCTGGTTATGGGTCTCTCCTGGTGACACTGTCAACAAACAAGTCCGGGCAGAGAAATCATGACTGGACATTTGCCCTTCCCCAGCAGCTGGATCTCAGGACGTGTCCTTTTGTCATCCTGAGATCTTTTGGGATTTTCCAGTGACCCAGCCAAGCCAGCACAGTCTACAGTGGGTGAGCCGGGAGAAAGTCTGAACAAGCGGCCAGCAATCGCTTTGAGATTTAAACCATCCCTTTGTGTGCCCAAGCAAACCTCACATTTTCAAGCCTGGTCTGCAGGTCTTCTGAATGATCTGCGCAGTCGTGAGGAGGGAGAAGACCATGGAAAGAAGCAAGCTTGTCATTAACTGTGGGAAAACTCTTCCTGCTGGCCTGTCACTAAGAAGCTGTCGTAGGTAAATGTCCTTGGGTGCACCAAGAGGGACAGGGCTATGAATAGGCTTACATCGTGTCCAGGCGGCCAGGAGGCACTGAGCTCTGGAGTCACACGTGCTGCCCGGAGAGGCACCGGCAGCGGCAGGGCACTATGTCCACAGGCTATCGAGCGCTGAGCTGCCCTCAGCGGCATGAATCAGGTCCCATGGAGAGATACAAAAAGGACAAGAAACACTGGGTGTATTTAGGCGTAACTGGGGGAATCGAGGCGAGGGAAGGGCAGAGCTTCTAGGGACGTGCAGGGGAGTGCCAGAGCCCGGAGTGCGCTCCCCACTGCCAGGATTGTAGCTGCCTGTGCTCAAGGCCAGCTCCCGGAGAGGGTGCAGGTGGCTCAGTTGGATTTAGACTGCTGCAAAGAAAGAGCTGGAAGAAGTATCAGCCAGGGTTTCCTTTGCTTCCTTTCATGAGCTGCATTTAAACTGAGGCTCCTGCCCCTGCTCCCTACCTGAGCTGTGCTGCTGCCCTGCCTACACCCAGCCGTGTACCCCGCAGATCCAAATGATCCTGATCCATGCACTGACGTGCCTGAGGATCGCTGGAGCGTTCCTGACGCTGGTTACCATTACCAGACCTGCTCTGCCTTCCTTGTTTGCGTGTTGTGGGACTGGGCCATCATCGGTGAGGCCACAGCCCTGCTTGCCTAGCTGTCACCCTTGGCTCCTGGATCCCCTTCCCCTGTGGCTGTTCCACAGGGGAAGTAGCTATGACAAATGCCAATCAATCAGTTTTAATTTGCTGAGGCAGCTATGTGGGCTCTTCCAGGACCTACCTGCAGCTTTTCAATCATGGGGGAGCTTTTCACCTTGACCTTGGGAATGGGGCAAGCATTTGGAGACCGCTTCTGCAAAACAAAATGAAACATGAGATAGTCATAGTAAAGTAGGTGAAAAAGAAGAAGTACAATGAAGGCAGAAGACTTGGAAGAGATAAGAAGAAAGCGCTAGTAGGGGAGCAAATGAAGCTTCATAGAGCATCTTCACACAAAAGATTGCTTTCTTCTTTCCTGACCCTGCTCTCCTTTTGTTATCTAGCCATCCTGGAGCTCTACATACATGTGTCCTTCCTCTGAGGAAAAAGGTGATTATCTGCTTTCCAGCTGAAGTATCTGAGCTAGGCGATGTGTAATGGCTCTGCTGCTACATGGCCTTCACTAAGGTATCTAACCTATGGCACAGTTTCCCTTGGTATTATTTCAGGACCAGACATGACTCTGGTCAAAATTCCAGACAAAATGCTACCTCTTAAAGGGTACAAGCCTTAATATTCATAAATATTGTGAACTTTTTGTGACGGGAGAGACTTTCTGCCACCACTTGACTAACAGAGTTAAAGGGTATCCAATTAGTATGGGCAGGAAAGGCCTAAGTGGCTGGAAAGGCAGAGCTATGAAGGGCTAAAACAGTTTGAGAAAGGGAGAGCATTGCTTTGAGAAGGGGCACATTGCTTTTTTCAGGTCCAAAGAAAAAGGAAGGAATCTAAGATTTTAAAGCTTTTGCTCCTTTGGCATGGAGGCAGCAAGAGTCTGTAGCTGTCAGAAAGGAAGGACAAAGAGCCAGCCCCTTGTTAAGGGCAGGTGACAATGTGAAATTTGGTGGGTACTCTGAAATACAGGACAGAAGTGACTAGAAAGGGCCTCAGCATAAACTTTAGTGAGTAGCAGCCAGCTTACTGGGACCTGCTTATTCAAGTGTGCTGTATGGAGCACACCTCCAGATACTGTTCTGTGGGTATTGCTTACAAAACCCCTCTTTACTCTGGATTAATTATTCCCTTTTTCTGAAAAAGGAAAAATCTCAAAAGCAGAACTATTACGCTGTTATACTCAAACCTCTAGAGTTCATCTGAAGGCAACAAACAGCATGGATGCTCCCAGTGCTAAGCGCTGTTCAGATCTAATAAATGCCAGCAGTTCCTGCTTTAAAATGCTTGAAAGGTGGTAACTGGGTGGATCCGTCAGTGCTCTAGAAGCAAAAGCACTAGAATTGGGATGTGTAGCCGTGCTACAGGAGTAGTAAACGGCACGGAGCTGACTCTGAGTCAGTGCGTGAGTGTGAGCAGGGGAAGGTTTGATGCTACATAATTGGTGGCTTTTGCTGCACAGCCTGATCTCTATCTCTCCGCTACCTCCAAGCTCGTGTCTCAGGAGAGAACAGGTTGCAGAGAGGCGAGACCTTGTCCCCCTATTAAATTGATACTCACTTGGTCATCGTTGTCACTTGTCTCAGTTTTGTGGGAATACAATGGAAGGGAGCATGGTGGTTTCCTCCGAGTTGGCTTATGGGGTGGTACCTAAGAGAAGAAAACAACCAACTCAGCAACAGGAAAATCAGGGTTTTTTTAAAAAAGGAGTGAAATTCAAGCACCAAAGGGCATGCTCTGGAAGTGACCTGCTTGGAGTCACTGCCTAAAGGAATCATCTAAAGAGAGCACAAGATATGAGCATACGGGCAGGCGGACAGCATGCTAGGTGTGCTTGTAGCACCTCGAGCCCAGTCCCAGTGTTGGAAAAGTATCGTATATCTCTTTCCACAGCATGAACCACAACACTTCAGGCTTTGTACAAAGGACACTCTTCTAAGCTGTGAAGGGTGGAGAAGCCTTCCCAGAAGCTTCATCTTCAAAGCATCCTGCTGGAAACCCCCTCACACGGGAATAGCTTCTTATTGTTCTCTTTCCTGTCTTATTACCAGGGTTTCCTTTTAATGAGTCTCAGCTGCCTACCTGGTTTGTGATTTTCCTATTTTGCATCTGATAGATTTTAGGGGCAAAAAGGGGAATTCTGACTTTTTCAGCATGCCCTACAGCCCCATTTGTTTCTCTCTAATGAAGAAAAGCAGCTCACAGAGACAAGTCCTCAGCTGTAACCTTTAATTTGAATAAGAACCAGATTCACCAGGGGAAAAGGAACAAGACAACTTAACGGCAGGGACGGTGGTTCCTTCTGAACATCCTTGGGCTCTCAGAAGTATGAGAGCGCTCGCTAGGAAGGAAGGAAGAGATGCATAACACGGCACGTATGGAGTTGCTCCTTCATAACTATTGGTCTGGTCTTGAAGCCAAGCTGTCTCTATTTTTATGCCAGGTTTGTAGTCTCCTGCCAAGCTGTTTTTATGTGTTAACAGTCAAAATACTCAGATAATACTGTGGATCTTCAATAATATCCACAATATAGTATTTGGATAATTTTGTTACCTTCTAAGAGGCAGGCATGTGAAAAGTTGGATTATGGTCTCTTTGCCCTCTGTAGAGTTGGCCTTCTTGGAGGACCTGTAGACTTGATGTCACTTAACTTCTGGTGCTGCTGCACCCAGCCATGACAATGCTGCATCTCTAAGCAGCCAAAGGCAGCCTGCCCTTATCGTTACGTCACACTAGGAACCAATAATATCATGTCTTATTGAAACCCCACCATTTTGCAACCACGAAATGCTGCGCTGTGCTACAGTGAATGTATCAGAGGTTCCTGGTTGATTGGTTCCCCAGTTGATCGGTTCCCCTTCGCTGGCATGGGTCAAGCAAGGGTTAAAGACCATCCACTCAGCCATTAATCTGACGCCAGCTTGAGAAAGCCATTGGGGAAGTGACAGATGGCTTGGAGAGAAAAGACAGGCAACTTTGTCCTCTTCTGTCTCTGGAGAAAATGAGTTTCCCCCCACTGTGAGGCCCCTCCGCACTGCCTTGCCTTGGGAGCTGCAGAGGTCTGCAGATAACACAAGAGAGGTCTGGGAACTTGCTGCCTTCTGAAGGGCGAGGGACTTAGTGCAATTAAATCCCATACCTTAAAAAGAGGAAATGACTGTACTGGGGCGGATGGAGCGGTGCACTGGTGACTAGAGGGGAAAAAAGAGTGCTTGGGAAGAGATTGCTTATTCCCACCCTGGGGCCCAGCTACGGGAGTGCTAACCTCTGATAGAGGCTACGGGAGTGCTAACCTCTGATAGACGGTGGCATGCTAGCCCTTCAAGACAAAGGTTACCATTGCCTCCAGCCAAAGACAGGAGGGGGGACACGGAGGATCCCCTTAGGCCCAGCCTGGGACATGCTGAAATCAACTGGGCAGCAGAAGGAAGCAATTCAGTTTTAAAGGGGCACCCACTGACTGAAGAGGGCCACCAGTAAACATTTATGCTTCTAAAAAAGTGCATAATGATGCAGAGAGCTCTCCTAAAATGTCAACCTCCATTCGTAAACACTCTGATTTTCCTTCCTTCCTAAGAGAGGTATTCTAGTGTTTTGCTTATCTGGTGAAAGACAGCTTGTGATGTAACGCTTGGCATAGTGGGCTTTCAATGAAGTTTCAGCATGACAGAGATAGGCACAGAATCGGAAATGTCATTGGGAAGAGGTAACGAGGGCAAGTAAAGAGGCAGTTTTCTCTCTCAGACCCATACAGAAGGAATTACCTGGAGGAAACCTCCTTTTGTGAACAAGGTGCTGGTGACCTGCCACTGGCTTCTACATTGCGTAATCTGTTGTTTGCTTTCTTTTTCCATGGCTCAGGATTAGCTATGTCATTACTCATTATTGCCCTCTGCCCACAGAAGCCAGCCCAGAAGTACAAGCATTGCTGTCTGCCGCTGTTAGGTGTCTGTGTGTACCCTACCAAGCTTTACAGCGTCTCAGTTACAGTGTCTGGTGGTCCTCAGGTAAGGCTCTACCAAAATACTCATCCACAAGTCGGGAATGCGTGGAAGATACTGTCATAGCTTGCATTGCACTAGGAGATTCAAAATCAAGGTGGTTTCAAGCTTAGATCACTGAGGCCGTAACTTCTACAGGCAGAAGCGAGTGCCTCATTTCCCACTCCATTTACCCGCTGGTGGTTGCAGAGCTCCTTACCTCTTTTCCGGTGATATTGGCTGCTTGCTCTTTGAATTTCCCTGCCAGCTGAGCCACTGAGGGTGATGCTGACTTGTCCACCTCTGAGTTGGTTTCTGCTGGCCTGTTCTGACAAATGGGGAACAACAATTTATGAGCAAAGGCTGGGAAAAGCAAGCAGGCTAGAGAGAAGCTGGCGTATGTGTTATAAAGTTCAAGAGTAAGCGGGGACTCAAAGTAGAGTTTCTCACATCTGGCATCAATCATCCGGTCTGAGAGCAAGAGGTTTGGGAAGAGAGGACCTAGCAGCATTTGCAAATATCCCAGAAAACCAGTAATTCATGCAGAGCCTTTCAGCTCGAGCTGAAGAGCCTACACTTAGTATTTTTCACTGGAAGCAAACGAAGTATTCCAAGCCAAATGTTTGTTCCCCATCTTTTCCTCGCAGTGAGCAGATGGAGCGGGGCAGTAAAGGATGTTCCCATACACCACCTCGGCCCTCCCATTCCTTTTTTACCGCCCTGGTCACCAGCACCCTTCCTTTCCCAGTGGTTCTGCTGTGAGAAGCCATTCTCTGTCCTTGCAGCAAGCCAGCATCTGCTTGGGGATGTCCCTGTGCTGCTCTGCCCTTTTGGCAGTGAAATACTCAGGCGAGTGAGAGGGACGGAGGAAATACCAGGGCTAAGAGAAGCTTCCCCTCCCCTGGGTCGACAACAGGCTGAGAAGTGGGAGGTTTGTTGGAGACTGGATGGGGGGGCTCTTCCCACAGCACAGAGCCCTGGTGCCATCCCACATTTACCTTGTTTTCTTTGCTATGTGTGTATGAAGCAATACGAGTTGAAAGCTTTGAAATCAAAGCTGATGAAAGGAAACCTTTGTTCATCTCTAGTATCTGATGCGGAAAACCGAACCAGAGGACCTGAGAACAACTAACCAACAATCCTTGTTTTGTTAGAGGCAGAGACCTCAAAACAACAAACCAGGCTACAAACTATCAGCACGGAACCTCACACCTTCACTCCCTTGTACCACCACCACGAACGCATGACCCGTGCCACGCTTCTCACCCCTCTGCCTCAATGCTCTTCTGCCTCTCAGTCGGAAAGTTTCCCCGAAGGCCATTGCTCGAGGAAAACGTTTCTGTTTCTCCAAAAGCTCCAGCAGAACCCTTCCTTCTCCCTTTACGTGGCTCTGCCTGGGAGGGACCTGCTGTCTCGTTAACACAACCACTCCTTCAGCATCTCATCATCCGCAGCTTGGAGCATTCTCTGGTCTGAAATACCTGGTAGACAGCAGCAGTGCTAAGGTCTATTTGCATTGTGGAAAAGGGCCTTTCCCTTTCTCAGAGAGCTGTAAATAAATGCTCCCAATAAATCCTATCTTCTTTCTCCCCAAGCCCCAGTAGAAGTCTGCCATTCCCCGTTTCCAGGATCCTGACTACATCTCCCCTGTTCAATTTCCCATACGCTTCGGACCAGCTTTCCTGCGTCTGGCCACAAAAGCCGTACCAAGCTGACTCCTCTCAGTGAACTTCTAGCACCTTCCCCCATCTTTTCAGCTTTCATTAGAGTGATTACAGGCAGGGGAAGTGGCAGACAAGGGGAACAGAAGAAACAGTGAGGTATGCAGATCAGCAGGGCAACCTGCGGCACACGAAAAATGATGGCTGGGCTAAGTGAGGAGGGAGAGCAGTGCCCAGCTGCAGGCTGGCTCCCTGCAATGAAGGGAGAGCGGGCTGGACAGAGGAGGGAGTAAAGAATGAACCTGCGGAAGGCAGGATGGGTTGGGAGGCTCGGTTCGACTCGGCGTACCGACTCCCTGGATACCTGGCCATGGCAGAACGAACACCTGAACTGAGGACTCAGGTGAGGCTGAGGAGCTGCAGGTGCTCAGCATCTGTAGTGGAAGGGTTGCCTCCCTCAGAGTCCCTTTTGCTCCAAAAGCTTCTTTCACAGCCCTTCGCCTTTACCCAGAAAAGACATTGCACTTCCTCTTGGCCTCTTTGACCTCTTGGTTCGGGGTGGTTGTGTTTTTTTCTTTCCTTTTCTTTTTTTTTTTTTTTTTATAATTTTTTTGGAGTTACAGTCTGAAAACACAGCTCCCTTTCTTTGGATTTGATCAAAGCTGTGAGGCTGGAATGATTCCACCCGTTTCTTGGTTTGCTGGTAGCAGGCATTGATTGCAATGCGGCTCTCGCCGGCATGAAGCTCGCTGGCCGGGGCGCAGGAAGCAGTGAACATGCCATTCTAAGATTAGAACAAGTAGCCCATGGGCTGTGTCCTCCCAAAACTGCCAGCTGCAGACTCTCCGATTACGCTATGCGTTTTGCAACAGGAAAAGTCCTTTCTCAGATCCTTTCTGGCAATTACACTGCTGTCCTGTATCCAGCTTTTTCTACAGCTTCTTTTTTTTTTCTTTTCTCAGCTGGTGTGCCAGGCTCTATGCCTTCTAGTCAAGGGAAAGCACCGTACTGGGGCAACTGGATGCAAAAAGTTCCCTTCCATGCACTGCAAGGAGAACACCGTCCCCTTGACTTCCAGGGGCCGGACTGGCAGTCTCCCTCCTACTGGGAGGAAGGTGGGAAGCCTCACTTTCTCATTCTCACCCCAGATCGTGTACCAGCCCTCGGCCTCTTCCACGATGAACACACACGTCTGTTCCTCTCAGCCCAGAGCTCGGTGCTGGCTCTCTCCTGCCCCACGATATTAATGCAACCTCTCCCATTCCTCATCATTTTTCCCATCCTGGTGACATAAGCCAGCACTTCTCTGAATGATGAGGAGGAGCAGCTTCTCAGACCTGAATTTTGTGCTCTTTGCAGCCAACAGCTGATTCTTTTTCTTTTCAGAAGAGAAGCGTGGTCAACCTGCATGGGCTAAAACCAGTGAGCTAAGGTAAAAGACTTACCCCATCAGTAATTTGGTGACTGCTACTCTGAGATCTTTTACTGTTCCATAAAAGTAAGTGTCTAAGCATTGCGTATTCTGAAAAATGTCAGACAGAGCCGTAAAATAGGAATTGAATTATACCATCCGTGTAGGCATAGCACTGTCTGCAAAAGAAGAAGTGCAACTAGCAAGTTCTCTGTAAGGGGTTTCACTTTCCTCTTCCAAATAAGTTTATAAAATTGAGTAAATTTGAACATGGTTTCCAATCCTGTATTTCTTCATCTGCTTTTAAAATTGAACCTGGTCCCTTTGGCAGCCCTGGAAAGGAAACTTCTGTCTTTATTTGTGGGCTAGGTACAACCATGGCAATTCAAGCTTGCCACCAAAGCCTCTCCTTCCTTATGCTTTGGAGTCCTTGCTTCCGTTGTGAGAGAAAAACTGCCCGCCAATCCCTGATTCTGCAGATTGCCTGAAACGGGGCCACCGTTTTCAGCACAGATCCCTACTTCTCTCCCCGGCTGCCTGGTGGAAACACCAGTAGGTCCCCATGGAAATGTCCCACGCCATCCTTGCTGTATCTTTCCAAGGCAGCTGGGAAGCTCTCTGAGCTGACTGGCACAGTCCCAACTTCACTGGCGATTTAACGTGCCAGAAGATGCGAGGGTTAATAAGGCTGCTTGATGTGGGAGTAATAACCTCTCACAGAGGGGACCCCTCAGTACAGTAATGTCATTACCTGGCTCAGTGACGTTTGCCATTTGTCCTGCTAGAGCCCGTGGACCCACTGCGGGCATCAGGTGAGAGACGGTGCATGTCAGAGGCCCACAGAAAAGAGATCAAGAGGCTGAAGAGTTTCTCTGTGCGTATCATTTGGGTACTCACAAAGAGCTTTTCTTAAAGATCATGGATTTGAGCTACAGGTGGGAAGCGTCACTACAGACAATGAGGTTCTTATGAAATCAAAATTGCAGAGAATTTCCACTCCTGTGGAAAACTGGAAAGCCAGAGGTGGCTTTGGGGATGAATTTGAATGTCCTGCTGGGACTGGTGGAAAACTGGCTCCAACAACCCCCAGCTAGCAGTTTGGGTCATGACCCACCTCGCAAGTGCAAGCTATCACGACTCTGTCTCATGGGATTGGTATCCCACTGGTTGTGTCACCGTCCGTGATATGCTAGTCTGAAATGGTACCAGTGGGCTCAGAAGCAGATACTGAAGGATCTGTGCACCTGGTTTGACTGATGAAAAGAGCAACGGTCTATTAGCTCCCATACAGTGGAGTGTTTTGGCTTATGCAGCACTTAAATACCAGCTGAGTAACAGCAGAGATTTGTGAAAAAAAACCTCCCCTGTGAATCCTCTGACTTGTCTGCTTTTGCAGGTAGGATGTTTTGGCCAGACAGAGCACCTTTTATCTGAGATGCAAGCCCTCCACAGAACCTTGGAAGGCTGGAGTATTCAGCGACTCTGAAATCGGTGACAGTTACACAATTTTTGGTACTGGTCCTGTGCACTTTCCACCCACTTTCTCATGCAGCTGCATCTAGACGTGCTTTTGAGGCCAGTCTCTGACCTCCACATCCCTCCCTTGCTGCTAAAGACATTTGCAGGAATGATTCCCTGCAGCCTGTTCTCCCACCAGCCCATTGTGCCGGCTGCCTTCCCGTACCCTGCGCTCACACAAGCGCTGCAAAGCCTCCCTGTGACTCTCACGGGGTTTTTTCATTGCTGCGCATACTATCTACCTCAGCAAAAGCAAATCTGACAAAAATAATGACAAATATAGTGTGTCAGAGGCAGACACAGTAAGGCATATAAGGCTCAGGGCTAGCGTCTTGATTACAGAAACAGGATCCAGAAACAGTGATCCTGAGCACCCAGCTCTGAACACTGCACCATGAGGAGGCAGTTGTCAGTATGCTAGATCAAAACAAGAGAGGGTCAGTGCTTTTGGGGTGCAGTTTCATAAGGCCCTGGTTTTGGCAGAAAGCCAGCTTATGTTTGCAACTGCTCATTCTCCCTTGACCTTTCCTTTTCCCCTTCCCCACCCACCGCCCCCTCTTCGTACCAGTGTGAATTTGTGGGGCTGTGCTGTAAACTGGATCACTGAAATGATCTGGGCTAAAAATACATCTCTCAACTCTTTACAAGGTTATTTTTAACCCAGATCATTTCAGCAATCGAGTTCACAACACAGCCCGACAAGCGCTTGCGCTGCCATAGCGGGAGGGGATGGAGGGGTGGCAGGGCCAGGCTGCAGCGCCGCAGGGGGGGACTTCCCTTGAACAGCTCCGGCTGGAGCCTGAGGAAGTGGCATCCTTATGTATCCTCCTGTTCAGAGGGCTGATATGACCGAAAAGTCATATTTTTGCGTGCCTGCTGGTAAAAGCTGTTTTGGTCTGTGGCACCACCGGTATTTCACCCTGCAATCTGTTGCCTCCTGCCCGAGATGCCTGTGAACCCAGTGAGCACCTGCGAGCCATCACAGGGAGCACATTACCAGCAGCCGAGTGAATCGGAAGAAGTTTCTGTTAAGCATCCCCAAAAGCCCCACAAATACCATGTCAGAAATCTCCAGAAGCCCCACTTCCAACAGCAACAGCCGCACGGGCGGCTGGGGAGCAGGTCTTCCTTGCTGCATGGCAGAGGCAAAGCTCTACATTTGTAGGACCTGCTCAGCTAAGAAGGGGATGAGGGACACATCCGTGGGGAGGAAACGACTTAAGTCAAGCTCAACCATCATCGCACTCTGTCTGGAGGTCAGCAAGAAAGACTGGGAAGCATTGCTGTGGTTTCCTTCGAAATTAAAGCATAACACCTCACCAAGGCACTGGATTTCAGGAGGGAACGGAGCCCCTTGCAGACCCCTTCTTCCCTGCCCTGCTCTGAAGGCAAAGGACATGCTCTCTGCACAAAGCCTTCCCAGACATGACACCAACCCTTCTTGTTTTTCCGTAAGGAGCTGCAGGATTTGAGGAGCCAGCCGGTCATAGGCCTTGTCTGCATGGGAAAGCTTATCCCACCTGCACCGGGGTAACGCTCTCAGCTTGCACGGGGAGCGATACAGCCTTAATCTGACAGAGGTGCCTGTTTTTCAGCGTAACTGAACTCAGTCATAATCAGCTTGGCTGAAAAGAGCCATTCTCCAACTTCCTAAGTACCTGTTTCTGACACAGAAAGCAGCATTTTGGGAATGACACATTAAGCTGTAGTGGGGAACGTGCCTCCTTTCGGGGCTGCCCGGGGGTGGGCGAGGGGTGAATGTCTCCTACCCCCATGGTGAGGTACTGCAGCCTCTCTCCTGAAAAGACTCCCCTCCAGAGATGGGGTTTGATGAACTGGAGATGTCCTGCTTGCTCGCAGTCCAAGCAAGGGAGAAGCGATGCCAGTACTAGCTCCTCCAGTGCTGCCTCTCTGATTTGGGTGACCATTTCCATAGGCAAGAGCTAATCCCTTCCCCCTGCCCCATCTTTCATTTGACCGCTGAGGCTAGCTGGAGACAAAAAAGCCGCCGAATATTCACACAGTGCATGATCTAAGGTACAGTTCCTCTCTGTCTGGAGAGGACAGGAACTTACGCTCTGGAGAATACATCATGAATTCATCTCATTACCAGCCAAACACACCTGCATGTCAGACCAGTCCTACCTTTTTTAAGGCCACAGTAATACTTAATAACTATGCAAAACATAATAGTATTGTATCTGTATGAATTGAAGTAACAAAATCTTTCCTTCAGTTCGGAGTATCTTTAGTACCGGTTCTAAAGAGGGCAAGTGTCCAAACAAGCCTCCTTTCCTACCCCGAGGTTCATTTCTTGTTCAAGGAAGCTAATCTAAAGAAACCTGGAATGGGTCCCTGGGTGTGGATCTTAGCCTTACAGCAGAGAATAGCACAGAATGGACACGTTTAGGTTCACCTGGGCAAATCTGCCACTCTTTTTGTCTTGTTCAATGGCAGGAAATAGGTAACTGAATTTTCATTTTCAACCTCTTCTTACAGGCACCAGTTATTTTGGCTCTTGCATTTTTTAAGTGCAGATAAGATTAGAGGGGCAGCTCATAAGGAGCTCCTCTTTAAATGAACTAAAAAAGCGCTCAAGAGTAGTTTTTAATTACAATTGGACCCAAGTTACCGATGGAAAAAAATTTAGTTTATAGTTTCATTCAAAGCCATCTCTCTGCCTCTGCCATTTAGATGAACCTCGGTTTGCACCCTCCTGCCAACATAACCTGAACCGACCCATTTATCTGTGTCCGTGTCAGTACATCAGCGGCATCAGGATCATATTGAAAGAGGAACATTGTTCGGACTGGGAAGGGAGAGGTAAGTTAGCAGGGCAGGTTTAAAACACAAACTCCCCCAAAGGAGCAAACTGAAAGGCAAGAGGGTGGGAAAATACCTGAATCATAGCGTGAGACACTGGGCAGCAAAAATCAGGAGAGGCTGCTACCCACCATCTGAGCCTGCTCATTCTCCTTGTGATCCGCGAAAGCATCGAGGCAGGCTGAGCACAGATCGCCCAGGAAGCGCCTGGGCTCACACTCGCCTTGGCTCATTTTTTACACCCCTAGAAGGAAACCTCATGATGCTTGTTCCGACTGGAGCTCAGCAACGCGCTGGGCCTCTGGCCCAAGAAGCAGCACATCACAAGATGTAAGCCCTGAATAAACAAACCTCTTCTTGCTACGCTGACCCCTCTCCGTCCCAGCGAAGCATCCTTCTTCCCATCTCTCTCTTTACCCTGCTTCACAAATCATTCTTACTGGAGACTTTCCAGCTCTCTCTTTCAGGAGGGATTTATGTGGTTTATTTATTCACTTGGCATCTTATCTGGCAATGAAGCTGCTCCTTGTCTGCTTGTGGTAAATTTTAATTATTGGCAGAAACCCCAGCTAGAAGGGGCTGCAGCTGTGGCTTTGTGATACCTTATAGCCAGCCCTGTCCATCATTGTGTCAGCGTAGCCTGTAACACCCTGGGATGCAAGGCCAAGGCTCTTACCTGCTTTTCCTACCAATCTCTATACAACAGGAGTGATAATTACTGTGTTGTGCTCCACCAGAGCAAAAGCTACCGTGTGAGCCACTTCTGCACCTTCCTCTGGTGGGGCTAGGCTAGCTCTGCGAACTTTGTGTATCAGAGCTTTATTGCAGTTGCTTTCCAGGAGAGGACGAGACCAGAATACCTTACGTATCTTTCAGGTCTATCTTAAATGCTAGAAAAGAAATCATATTTTTCTACTTCTGTCTTTCTCTTGTGTTTTCTTTGATCAACCTTTACCAGAAGCTAAACACCTCCATGTCACATCCCCGATGAGAATTTTGTGAGCTTTAAGAATGGCAGTGTGCACAGAGTCCTCATCCTTTTCCTCCAAGCTGGGCAAAGAGGAATAACCGGCCTCAAACTGCCGGGATGCAGGAGTGAAACACAAAGAAAACTGAGCAAAGAAAGTAAGATTTCCATTTGAAAGATTCAAAGAGAATTCTGGGGCTGATATCAGGACATACAATCTGGCTGTGAAAGAGATTCAGGGTATGTTGAGGTGTATAATGATGATCCCAGCACCCTCTGCAAAATCCTTGCCTGTTGTTTGCCAGGACTGGCATTTTAAAAGTCGTGCAAACAGGTTTCTAATTTGACTTACAACAAAAGGAATTAGTGGTAAGCCTCTGTCTGTCTCACGTGAGACCGCACACAACTGTGCAGAACCATTGCGTGTCCAAGATAAAGCTTTTCTGATGTTAAGGTCAAGCCTCAGCCGGTGCAGAGTGGCCTCGATGTCTGGTTGATGTCACATGCAACAGATTGAATCTTTGATCTTGCAGCTCCAGGGAAAGCAATCTGCAGCCTGTGGGAATATATTGTGAATGCTGGTGTTTGGGCTCCAGATTTCTGAACACTCTGTGAAAACCATGGGACCTCAAATTAGGTTTGGGACCACTCTGAGCTCCTGGGCCTCAAGGATGGGCTTAAGACTCCTCTGACTCAGGCACCCATCTTTTCTGTACATATCTCTGCAGAGCTGTAGATTCTGGTTCCCTTTGAGACAAGGGAGTGCTCACTAATTGAGAAATGTAAAAAAAAAAAAAGTTGAAAAATACTAGACACAGAAATTTTGGAGACAGGCAGGGGGAGGTAACGACTCCTGATTACACATGCTGCCTTCAAGGCAGATGGTGGTGTTAGAGCCCAGTGATCTCCAGCAGCTTGCTTCAGTTCTCGTCTTAATGAGAACAGGAGCTCTCACAGCAGCCCCAACAAAGACTTGACTAGAACTACCGAAATGCACATCGCAGGAACCCAGATGTCAGGTCTCTTCTCAAACTCTTCCTTTTGGTAACATTTTCAGTGGAGAGCAAGCTTCTTGCCTGAGTGTAAAGCACTGCCGGCTTGTCTCTTGAAGTCTGCGAATAAGTTCACCACAAGAACAACTCTGAGAAGTACAACATCCCTCCTCAGAGTGGTACCCAGGTCAACGCTTACCCCACCACAGATGAATGAACAGAGGATGAGTGTGTGTCTGAACTCAACTGCAAGGCTATCGCATAGCTATAATGAGGGAGATCAAGAGGAAGGAGCTCTGACTATAACACAGAGTAGAGTACCATGAGGAATGCGGACTTCAAAGGACAGTCGCATGTTTGTTTGGTTTTAGGAGAAAGGGAGGAAAATCCTATTTTAAATAAAATATGTAAAAATACATAACATTTCCCTGTGTTTGGAAAGAGTTCGCTTTAGGGCAACATTTTTCCCAAGACTTGCAGTGCTCTGGTCTTGATTTTCTCCTTCTGAGTGATCCCTGGTGACCTGCTGCCATCTCGGCACGCAGGGTCAAGCACTGCCCAAAGGGTAACGTGAGGCTATTCCAGCTCAGCAACGATGAGCAGCTTTCATCCAGAAGACAGCGAGCAGCTCCCAAATACAGTGCAGTCATTTCAAAACTACAGAGACTCAAATCTGCCAAATTTAAAGGCTCACAAAAGCAAGATTCAGAAATCGGGGGGAGGTGGGAGATATCATGTAGCCAGAAACTAGTAAAGGGATAAATGCTTTTGAAAGGAAGGGGCACTGTGTTGAATTTGTCCGCTATACTGTAAATAAATGATCCATGTACTCCCTCTCCTTGCTTGCTAAACGTAGAGGGGAAACTCCTGCTAGTTTTCCCTCTTTCAGAGGTTTGATCTACCCATGCCTATGTGCAAAAGGGCCTGGATAGTTAGCACAGTCGTTGGAGTGAGGCTTTTCTCAAGAAAGCGTTGCTGCCTGTTTGGATCAGAAGCTTGCTCAGGGTCTTTCTCTGGTACTTCCCTCCAAATAACCTCGGGACTGCCTAGAGCTCCTGAACATCAAAACAAATGGTTACTGTGAGTAAAAAAATCACCCGAATTCTGCTGGGTAACAGGGACCGCTGGGCGGTGGCTGGAGTTACGTGGTGCTGTGCAAGAGCATCACAAGTGCGGGTGCATCTCCATGGCCCCCAGCGATGCCATGGCTGCCTCTGGCAGGGCCAGACATGCAGGCAAGGAGCTGTGTCCATCACAACAGAATTCTAGGAAACATCTGCAGACATCAGGAAATTCGAAGCGGTGAATACACTATCTACTTTCTGTTTTAGAGAGTGACTGCAATGAAAATAAAATGAGATAATCGTTATTTTAACCTCCCCTCTGAGGTCTCTCCCTTTGCTGTTCACACATTTCTGCTAGCAAAGTGGGTGCGATGCTAGTGCTACGTAGCTTTTTTTTTTTTCATGAGGGACAGCCGGTACCAACACCAGCTTTCTCCACATCTTCCAAAAGGCATCTCTTCTCAGCAGAGTAACTGCATGAAGTCTCACTTTAACTTGATGAGGTGGGACCGCTGCTGCTGTCCTCGCAGTCTCCCAGGCCCAAAGGGGAGAAAGCAGCCTCCTGTTTGCCTCCGTGGAGTTGGTTAGTAACGTGTCCTAACGTCAACAGTCCGGGCTGGAGAGGCCCTTATATAGGAAGGGTATGCCAGCCACCTCACACTAGTCTTTGGCTGATGTTGAAAATTTTTGAGGCTGGATTTATGGCAAGTTGTTCTTTCCTTTGTGCCGCGGTATGTAGCTCTCAGGAGTGTCTGGCCTGTGCTTGTTCAGCACTGTCTGGTGAGATTAACAAAACCAGCAAATATCACTGTGGAAGGTATAAATGAGATTTTGAGTCTCCCTTTTAGTAATGAGAAGATCTGGCAATTGCCTAGTGCCTATGTGTTCCCAACACTGCACCGGCCGAGTCATTACACAGTATTACCTCAAACCTTCACGGTTAGGAGCCTCTGCTGAGACGGCAATGTATGGGCTTGGGCATTTTAGTGCACATGTAGCCACTGCTGCATATGCCACAGAACTGGTCCCGAGGGAAGCCAGGTTTTTATTTGTGAGCTCCCCTCTGCCCCAGGGAGCACTGAATTCTGTGCTACGTGTTGGCACGGCTTTAACAGGCAGGCTGGCAAGTGCTCGCCCTAGCCTCGTCCTAAACGCCGGATTAAAAATCTTCTCTTGCTAGACAGACCAAAGAGTTTGAAGCCCACACTCCCTGAGAACAGAACAGAGCCCAGGCTGTCCGCTTCCTGAGCAAGTGTCTTATCACGTCTGTGAAAGGCTGCCAAGAATGGTTTGATCAAGCGCCAGTGTTACCAAAAGAGGCAGTGAACTTCAGCAACCTGGTCTCTGCCAGGCAGCGCGCCTGTGCAGGGGCAGCACGTATGTAACCTCAGCCCATACCCTATAGAGACGTGAGCAGCTCTTGGCTCTGCTCTGCCCTGTGCGGGATGAGGCATCTGGCTGTTCAGCCACGACTTGCTGCTCAGGGAAGGAGGTGGCAGACCATTTAAAATGTAAATCAATTATTTTGTGTGTATGTATAGTGTTTTGGGAGTCCTCGACTGAGGTGATTGCAGAAACCTCCAGCAAATGCGTGGGT
>NW_009608885.1:23338-44862 GCF_000690535.1 Cariama cristata
TTTCCTTTTCTGTGAGAAGTGTTTTTTGTGAGATGCCTGGTCCTGTTTGCTTGTGTTCACCTTGCTCAGAGTATTCTCCTGGGCAGAGGAGTGGAAAGGAGAGATGAGGATGCGGGGCCAGGGGAATGTAACAGGGAAATGCATAATTTCTAATGTCAGCTTGGTCTGGGCAGCAGACCACCCACGGACAGATCAGGCAGGGCAGTCCCAGGCTTGTGCAGAAGCAGCATCCCAGGCACTGGTTGAATTTTAATGTCAAGCAGACGAGTGCCTAGTGAAGTGACGGAAGCAGCAGAGTTAGGCAATGGTTACAAGGGTCTTTTTCCAGGCTGAAGATGTGGATTGCAGTGTTTCAGTTCTGCATTAGTCCTGTAGTTGACCTAGGACACAATAACTTGCCCTCAGCTACTTGAAATCCAGGACAGAATTTTAGTCCGGGGCTTCACAAACTCCACATTGACACTTGGTCCTCTGTGGCACACTGATTCTCCACAATACCCAAGTTTGAGGACAGCTACACTGCGATGCAGAGCATCCCAAGGAAACCTGTAGTAAGGGATCCAAGCCCCACAGTCTCAGAGTGTTACATGACTTCTCGTGGTGGCATCAAAACTGGATGCATTCATTTGGTCCTGAGCTCACACCAAAGGGACATTAGCCCGGTCACAGCTCCACATGAACATGTACCTGGACCGGGTATCTGCATTTCCGCTCTGTATCCGTGAGAAGTAGCCATCTGGATTTTCTGAGGTACAGGGTACTTCAGGCACATCTTAAACTGAGATGACCTGTTGCCACAAAACACTTCCTAAGCAAGTCCTAACGAAGTCCAGCACTCATGACGGATTGATTCCCTCCCAGCAAACTATCTTTTTAATGAGATTTCAATCTGGTTTCTAAAGATTTTAAAAAATTTGATAACATCCAGCAGGATTATAAGGCTGTCTTAAAGGCGCTTTTCTAGTGAGACCAGAGGTTTCACATCTCAGTCACATGCATCCCGTTTGTTCAGCTTACCCTTCCTGCCTGCAGCTGCAGGGCCGTACCCCAACAATTAATCGCCTGCGTGCACAGTAACCTGCGTAGGCTCAGCACGCGGAGTCAGATTATGGTTTCCCTAGACCACTAAGTCAACAATATAAAGAGGAAGGAGAAGCTCAAAGATGTTGAAAGCAGCAACAATAGAACAACTGAAATGAGATTTAGCGCCAGAATATTCAAGAGGAAAGGCCCAAAAGGTACTCAAAGGACAAGGTGATTCCTATTGCAGTGACAAGATGGGAGGCTGAGAGGAGAGGTAGGAAGGTGAAATAAAAGGCTGTTAAGTACCAGTGAGACCTGAGGCTACAAAGGGGAGAAGCTGTGTGACAAAGAGTAAAAAGAGACCACAATCATCAAGATTACTAGGTTTTTAAGACACATGACAACATTTTCTTGCAGACAGTGAAGAGGAAAGGGTAGGAGGGCTAAGTGGAGAGGCAAAAATCTACATTGCCAGCCAGGCCAGTTGTCTACAGAGAAGGCGACCGATAAGCCTCATCAAGGAGTCCAGTCAATTCAAGGAGAAACCGCCTTGGCCTTTCCTGTAAAAGGGCCATGCGTATGTAACTGCCTCGTTACAAGCCCGACGCAGCTGCTTGCAGACAGGTCAAGCAGCCAACATGGAAATAATTTCAGGCAGCGGGAAAAGGATTGTGGATAAAGTCGGTATCTGGCTGGATGCGGTCATACCCAGAAACAACGAGAGGCCCAGAGGCTGTGCCGTATGAGCAGTATGGCAGCCTTCCTCTGGAGCAGCTCCTTGCAAGAGGGGTTTCCTCTCACCCAAAAGAGTGCAACTTCAAAAACTCATCCGTGCTGGGTTTTAAGCCCAGACATACCGCACTCCCTTCTGAGTCTTTGGGGTGCGTTAGTGTCCCCATTCAGGACTTTGCTGTGATGAGGGCAAGACATGTCTTTTTAGAGGAGGTTGAGATATTTAAGATGCTGTAAGCTTCAAGAAAAAAAAAAATACAGCAAGATTCAAAAGCTGATAGTTTACTGTGTGGCTACTGTAGGTGGTAATGTATTTCAGACCATCTAACCACCACCCAGCGGTACCCTGTACACTGCAAACCGAAGCTGAGCCATCAGTAACCTTAAGCACTGAGGTACAAAGACGCGACTAGTTTAACAAAGATCTCTGCAATTACTGAGTTTAACTACACAGGAAGACTAGATTAATGTCTCTCCTCCCTTTATGAAGTCCTGGGGAACTCAGTGTCCTGCTATTTCCTTCGAGTTAATATCACTGTTTTAAAAATACTGGCTGTATTTACCTGGAGCAAACAGCTTTAAAAATTATTTTCTTTTTTTTTTTTTGCTCATTATAATGAGTATTTGGCCTTAAAAGAACAATGTTGATGTTGCAGAGCTCTTCCCTTGCTCCAAGTGAACACCAGTGACATAAATGCCGCCTTTTTCCATCAAGTTTACAATAACTCTAAGTGTTTTTGAGGCAATACTTTGTGCATCTAAAACATGAGTGCTGCCAGCGAGCCGGAATCCTGCAGCAGATACACTGAGCATTCCTATTATTCAAGGTTATGAAAGTTTGGATTGGGATGCTGAAAACAAGGTCCCTTACTCTGAAATGCCCTGTCAAATACAGCTCTCATCTCCTTTCTCAAAGAAGGTCACAATGCCAGTGGGCATTAACTTGGCAGCAGGATTTCAGTGTCACCTGGGAGCCAATGCACCACCTTCCTAAATAATTGAAGATCCTCGCTCTCTTTCAAGCAGCATTGAATCAAACTTTTAATTTCTCCAAAATTAAATTAGATGAACACCTACACAGCTTTCAACTTGGGTCAGGAAGACCTCTAGCTTTTCAGGTGTGTCAGGCAGGATATATAGTCCTGTCATTAACTCCTTCTCTCCATCTGATGGGAGCCCTCTAGCAACAAATGCTGTCTGAAAACTTAGTTGATGCAACCAGACATGAGCTACTGCAGATATCTAAATTACAGATAATATATGTGAGAGGCATGTGGGGGAAAGAAAGGGGTGATTTCTCAGAAATTATCCATTGAATAGGTAAGTTGATGAGGTTGTGTTGTTTTAGGAATCCACAGACACTCCAGATGTGGAATAGCTCCTTCAGAGCCAAGGGGTGATCCATACCCTGGTGGAGTGATGCTGATGTCCTAATCTACAGCTGACAACCAAGACGGCGGTCTGGATGGACTGGAGCGTATTGTTCCCCATGTGTCTTTAGCAGCTTGTACAACCCATATCTGGGATTTGTCCTTGAGATACTCACACTACTAGCAAATGCCTCTGTGGGTGGAGGGGTGAGATGGTAGTTCTGAAGAATAGCAGTGATGGCCACCATAAGACGTAGTTGCTTTCCTAGCGCGCTGTTTGCACCAGCTGCTTGTACAGAGCTCTGTTCCTGGCCAGGGTTTCCCCTAGGATCCTTCTCAGCTTCCTGATATTTCCCTCTCAGACATCTGTTTTTCTTAATGGTCTGGGAACTGTACACAGCCTGTCAAGTTTCCCCAAATTAATTGGTGCCTCTCTGTGTGTACTTCCAGGCCTTGTTCTGGGGAGCTCTTGCTGTTCTAGAAGGATGAGGGGTCAGTTAACGGAGGAACAACCAGCAAAACCTCCCAGGCTGCCCACAAGGAGAGAGGAAATACTGCAGTCTGTGGGGCAAGCGTATCCGATCTCATGCAAGCACACCATCTCCTCAACTAAGGCACAGAGGAGAGAGAGGGCTAGGAAAGCTGGGCATGCGTGCGTATTATTTCAGTGGGGAATAAAATGCATGAACCATGGTTATCATCTGATACAGACCTCTGTGATGAGCAGCTTTCTGTTGGTTGAAATGTGCCTTGCAGAAAATCATTATTTTAAACCATCCGAATCATAGTGTTGCTTGAAGTGACTTGCATAGCCCTGTAGCTGTAGACACGATGCGAGCCTGCGCCCTGCTCCCACCTACAGACACGGAGACGCTTGGGCAGCTGCTCTGAAAGAAATGGGCTGAGCGAATGGAACAGCCCCTGTAGCAGGGAAGGTCTCAGCCCAATGAATCCCCTTTCAACTGCTCTTCAGTTTAGCCTTTCCTTTGCTTACCTCATGTGGGTTGAGGAAAAACACCCTGCTTTTGGCAGAGGCCTGAAATAAGATGAAGTTCAATAGGAGGAGGCTCAGACGCGAGATGCTTCAGGTGGGATGAGGAAGGGACCGCTCTTGGACTGACAGAGTGGTTAAAGAGGATGAACTGTAGGCAGGTGCATATGCAGTATGCATCAAATATCTAATCTGAAGCTAGTCTGAAGGTCAAATTAGAAACTGAAGTCACTGAGCTGTTGAAGAAGGGACACAGAGAATGCGAGAAGCAGGGATAATGCAAAATATTTCTGATAAATGCTGTTAAGTAGACTGTGATACCTCCCCATTTAAACTCAACGCTAGAGACAGTCTAGTTGTAGCAGCACAGGGATTCAACTCCTCTTAGTTTATCATGCTGGGAACAGAAAATCAGAAGGGTAAATGAGCCTACACAGAGCTCCCAACTACTGCAGCTTCCAGGACTCATCAGTTAGGACTGTGCTATCTTTGTAACACATTGCTATTAAATTAGGTCTACACTGGATACAGGCAGGTCAGAGAAGGAGGTTCATATTTATCTGAGCCAGGAATTTAGTCTAAAAAGTAAGCAGATACGGAGCGGAGGAAAGTGATAGTAAGCACTCAGCTGGCAGCAAGCTTGAGGTGCGAATGCTAAGCTACATCCACAGAGATGTCTTTTTAGCTGGACCCCGGAGGGCTCAGCGGCACTGAGGATCCAGGTCTGCAAAGCTGCTTTCTGGCAGCTGCTTTCCCTTCGGCTCCATCCGGAGGATCCAGTTTGTGAGATCCCTGAAAACCAGGCCCTGCACTGGGCAAATGGATCTAGGCAGCTGTAATTTGCTGTTATGTTTGAAAATGTTTATCTGAATTTTCAGCCCAGTCCGGCTCAGCTCTAATGATGCATTAGAAATTTATAGATTTCCATAGGTAAATGACTCTACTATATACCCTAGGGAAAATGCACACAAGCAATTCCTGAGCTGCAGCTCAGCCTTTGACATGGATTTTTTCTGTGATTTGAGAAAGATAATTATCTCTGCTTTTGAATTAACCCGCTTATAAAATTCTCCCAGCAACCCTGTAAAGGAGAAACCCAATGTTTCTAAGAGCTTTGAAATACCTTACCAACTTCAATGCTCTGTTTCTATTTCCTGATGGCTGACTGAAAGTCCTTTACGTGTTCTTTCTGTGGCAAGAAGAGGGACTAAGTTCCTACAACCTCAGGCACAGTTTCTCCAGGTTAAAGCTGGGCCATGGGAACCAGGTGTCCAAGAAGCGGGGGGCTCAGTGCCTGCACGCCACTTGCTCAGTGGGTAAATTGACAGTAGGATGCTCTGGCCAGCATGTCACTGAATTCATAGACCTTAAAATGAAAGGTGTTGAGAAGAAAATTGTATTCAACTTACAAGAGAATGATTCAGCAATTTTTGAGTTGCAGAGCAGAGGCAGAAGAAATAAAGTATGGCAGTTTCATTACTCAATAGCTTTTCTTTCCCACGGGGTACAAAAAGAAAAGGCTTCCAGCTTTCGCCTTTGAGAATCGACAGGCTAAACTGGTGCCCGCTGTGAAGGCTGGAAGAGCCACTGTAGAAGATGCAGGCTTCAGTTTGGTGGATCAGAGAGTGAAGCTGCTGCAGGGGATGGACCCTGCGAGACTGGACTTTGAGCATCACATTCCGGAGCAAAGCCCTGCAGGGCCTGGCACAGAGCGTGTCACTGGTGGGTCACCCACATCAGGTGCCTGAGGTCAGAACTGGAGTAGTATGAGATGCCAGCGCCAAGGGCAGAGCAATCCATCCCTCTTCTTCCACTCTGTCCTTTCTACAGACACCTGCTGTCTAGAGGACCGGTGTGCACGCCTGTATTTGTTTGCATGGACAGCCCCTCTCCCTCTAGCTGGGAATGAATACCTTGAAACTGGGAATGAAAACGCTGGGTTTTCGTTGAGGGACAGTGTTGACAACTGTGCACTTTGTAAAGACTAAACGGGAAACCAAATTATACTGTACACATTTCACAAGTTAAACACACGCCCGCTGCAGGGCCCAAGGGGTGAAATTCCTAGGAAATCTGGCACACGAGCTCAAGTGTGTGTATATAAAAACAGGACTCGTTTCATCTGAACTTACATCAGGGAACATGGCACTCAGCAGAAAAGTATTTCAAGATGATTGCCTTGAAGAACCCATGATTGCTGTTGCAGTACACAGTTTTAAAGGATAAAGAAACACATTCACAAAACAGGAAGAAAGAATACAAATAGAATTGGGTTTGTGTTTTACACGGCCAATAACAGAACAGTTCCCAGACTCTTGCAGATACGATGCGAATTTCTTTTGACCTAAGCTTCCCATAGGCAGAAGTTTGCAGAGCTTGAACAATGTATTGTAGCAGGAAGGAATCATAAACCCTTTTGGGGCCTGATGCTGAAGAGCCATTAGCTTCTGCTAGCAGCCCCACACATGGAAGGACTTGCAGAAACAGTATGGTCCTGCCCTTCTGGTGCCCCTATCAATGCTATCGCTTGAATGCAATAGAAGATTGCTCCTGCCGTTATCTTTCTAATGCTTTGTCCATTCTATTTCTGAATCTCTCATGGGAAAGAGGTTTCCACTACATTTGGTTTCCACTATGCCATTCCAAACCCCGACAGACCTCACTGCTCAAAATCCTTCCTGCTATTCGGTGAGATATACATCTTCTCTTTAATTGGATCCCATTATTCCCAGGCGTACTGCTTTTCCAACACACTAACTAATTCTGTTTCCTCTGTGTTAAAAGTTTCAGACCACTGTCCTCTGTCTCACCGCAAAGCCACGCTGACTTGTTTAATTCCATTCTTCTGAGTCAGCTTTCCCTCTCCTTTGCATTTTTGTGTCTGGCATTGGTCCGCATCCTTTAGGTACTGAGGCTTTCCAAACTGCACGCGTTAATTCTCTGTGCTTGAAAAGCTGTGACCTATGCAAGCAATAAATTTCTTGCCTTAAGAAGCAGCATGTAGCTTGGTTCAGTGATAGAGCATGAAGGAAGGGTATTATATTTTGTGAAGTACTTCAGGATGCTCAGGAAAGCACCACTGCATGCCATAGCTGCCAATTTGTACAAAAACACAACCCGAGCTGTGGTCCGATCGTGCTGAGAGTATGCATTTGAGAAGCCTGAGCTGAACAGTGGCTTTGTTGAAGCTGGCAGTGGTAAATCAATATCCTTCACAGATTGGCCATTAGTCATCCACACTGACCAAAACATTGCGTGCATCTCATTACAAAGGGTAAACAGGTTTATTTGCATAAGGGCATTTGTACACAAAACCCAGCTTACCGTCTTACTGCCTGTTGCGTGGGTTTTGAGCTATTTTAAAATTGGATGCTGAAAACCAAAGAAAAAGGGCATGCTTCTATACCAGCTGTCCATCTGACAAGTGAGGTCTGGGTCTTTGCTTGGAGGAGACTTCCAGAAACACCTTTAGCAAGTAATGTGCTCATATCTGACCAGAATTTGGTCTGATGACTTTTTTTCTTTCTAACAGGTGAAAATTTCATTTGGCACTAATGGGGCAGATAAGCCTCATCCTTGCCAGTACATTACCAGGACCCATATACTGGTGATAAGATATCATAAAGGTACGCTTCAGACTTGATGTTAATGTAAAACAGTTTCTGGCGTAAGGCTTATAGCTGGATACATCGTGGCTTGGATGAAGTGAGACTTAAATCTGTGCCTACGCGAGACTCCGTAAGAATAAAGTGCCTCGTGCCTCTGACAGTAACTAGGTGTGAAGCAACTGTGCAGTGAGTGTGTAATAATAAATTCTCCTTTCAGAACAGTTCTCCCGCCTCTAGACCAAATTCATCCTTACGCATGCTGTGTTGCAAACTGCTAAAGGCATATAATTGTCTGTAAGTCACCAAGACAAGCCGTGTCTCTGCGGTATTATAGTACCTACAGGTCTTCACCAGTAAAATAGACAGGTCCTCCAAACAGGTTCTCTTGCTGCTGGGTACCGCTGCCATCTCAGATCCCAAATTCAGGCTCTAGAGTTGGTGTTTTAGGAAAAGGAGCATCCACCGCCCTACAACCGTTAACCAACCACGTGGAAACAGAAAGGAAACCCACCCCTAGTTTGTATGGGCTTGGTCATTTCCATGACAAAACCCAGCAGTTTCCTAGCACCTATTGATAAAGCAATTCTGATGTTTTCCCCTGTTCTTCAGATAAGCAGATCCTGGGAATGTATGAGAAGGTCTGCATATTATACTGCTCAACAGTAATGCGTCCTGCCAGTTAGACTGTGGAGTACAGGAAAGAAGGTTTTTCCAAAATGCTATCACCATGATCTGGGATACTCAACCAAAGGTGAAAATGAGGAGTGAGGGAGAGGAGGGTTTCAGAAGAATCATCTCTCTCCAGTGACCCAGGAAAAGCTTTAATTCTGCAAACCATTTGCTCTGGGGTCTCTGTTAAGTACAAGAAAGGGTCAGAGCACAGCCCATGGGGTTTGGTTTTGTTCCTTTCTGTCCTTCAAGAGGGAGGCCTCATCCAGTCACTGGGATGTGGAAAGCCTGGCAAACCTGATCCTTTCCAGGATCCTCTGCTGCAGACATGCTATTTACTGTCAGGCAGGTCCTAAATCTGCCCAGACCTCAGGAGTAAAATGGGGTCATGCGATACCTCTCCTAGTATATTTAAATACTCTTCCCTTTACCTACACAGACACTCTGTATGAATGTGTCATTTTGATGAGTTTGGAAGGAAACACTGAAAACAAGTGTATTTGAGGTTAAAATGTTCTGTTAAGCAAAAAGAAAAAAGAAGATTGGAAAAGGAACGTTTTCACTTTCGGAACGAAAGCCAAGGAGCAGAGCTGCCTGAGAAAGGGGAATTGTTTCCTGGCAGAGCTAACCGTGGCGTAAGGCCTGTACTTAATCTTGGCTCTACAGCTGCAAGGGTGCCCAGCTCAGCCCAGCTCACCTCTCTGTGCCTTACTGTCCTGCTGCTCTGAGGACCATAATGGTTCCAGATTTCAGCCCCCTCATCTGCACACTACCAAGTTACCCTTTCCTTCATCCCCTCCTCTTCAGTCCGCTTGGATGACGGGTCACATACCCTTCGTGCAGTTTTCCTACGGACAGGATAAGTGCCTATGCTGAAAGAAAGCAGCTTTTTGGCGAGGGTGTCATTCCCCATGGCTCCTGGAAGAAGGCTGCAGCAATTGGGATACTGGACCTGGAAATGCGCTCAGTTGTGATGTCTGGCCGATGGCAGCACAAAGGAAGAAATGGCTTCTGACCTCACCTGTTGAGGGAGGGGATGTGTTTGAACCCCAGGAGGTTTCTGCAGCCTTCTGCTGAGATGAGGAACAGGGGAGGAATTTTCTCCACGCTGCTGTGCTGCTGGCTAGAGGAGTGGGGCAGGACCCAGGGCTTCTTTGTGGTATCCTCACCTGACACAGGAGGGGGCTTTACTGAAAAGAGCAGTGGCCCCATCACTCCCCAGATGTCCCAGATGAGGACACATCGTGGTGTAGGGAGAGCACAGGGCCTGGGGCTGGAGCTGTATCCAGTAGGCTGCCCAGAAGGGAAGTGGAGAGGTCAGCAGAGAACTGCTCCCAGCCCTGGAAAAGCTTTCCTGCTTCTGAGCTGGTGTAGCAACAGGCAAAATGAAGATCTAGCCAGAGCTAGTTGCAGAAAAGAGACATGGAAATGGAGATGTCACAGACAGAAATGAAATCGGTCGGAAGGCACAAAGAAGAGGGAAGCCTTCCCAAAATAAACCTGGTTGCTGCACCTTTGCAGCTTAGGGAACCCATCGCACCATAGGGAGCCACCAAAGTGAAACTCAGTCTTGGATTGCTTCCCTTTGCTGTGGGAGTCAAGTTCAGATGTCTCCAAGCTCCCAAGCTCCTACAGAGAGGCTGGGAAGAGGAATGCCATGACTGCTGTTGAATAGGGGCTGCAGAAAGCCACAGGCACTTTCAGTGGATGCCTTGAGTCAAAACATGGGAATTAGACAGCTGGGACCAAATCTGAAGATGTAAACTAACAAACCAACACAAGAATTTCAGATCCTTTTTGTAGCATGAGTGCGAAGAATGTTTAGTGGTGGCTTTTTTTTACAAGTGGCTTAGCTTTCATCAGTGCCAGCTTTACACATTTTTACAGAATCACAGAATCGATTAGGTTGGAAGAGACCTCT
Source organism: Cariama cristata (assembly GCF_000690535.1). Taxonomy (NCBI): domain Eukaryota; kingdom Metazoa; phylum Chordata; class Aves; order Cariamiformes; family Cariamidae; genus Cariama; species Cariama cristata. The sequence continues at coordinate 33,653 of NW_009608885.1, forward strand.
GGGATCATCGAGTCCAACCTTTGCCCTATCACCCCCATGTCAACTAGCTCATGGCACTAAGTGCCACGTCCAGTCTTTTCTTAAACACCCCCAGGGATGGGGACTCCACCACCTCCCTGGGCAGCCCATCCCAATGCCTAAACTCCAATTCCAATGCCCATTCCAATTCCAGCCCATTCCAATGCCTAAAATGGTATGAACTCCTCATGTTAACAGTCTGTGATAGAAGCTTCATGATTTCAAGTTCCTTTCATCAGTCATAACACTGGAAAGAAAACTGATTCTCAAATCTATCTTGCATCAAGAAGCTGGGTCTTCACAAAAAAAACAACCCCTGAAGATCAGCAGACTCACAAAATTACAGGAATGGCAAGAACGGGGTTTTGCTGCCTTTTTCACCTTCTTCAAGATCTTAAATGGTTCCAGTTAGTGCTTTCAATGCGGCACGTTCCTGACAGCAGAATGGCTAAGACTATAGGTACTAGCCCCTAAGGAGCAGCAAAACCACACTAACCACTCTAAGAAAGTGATCCCAACTATCTTGCTTCTGTGGGTTTTTCAAAAATAGGGTCTTCCTGCCAGAGACATGATGGAAATCAGCTGGCTAGGTCAGCCCTCTGCCCTTGTTTCCCTAATGCTGGTAATCCTCATGTGTCCCACTAGAGCAAAGAGCTTGCCAGTTAACACCAGCAGGAAAGCACAGGGCAGCTCTGCCTGCCACCGACGAAGCAAATGGGGAAATGACCGAACTTCTCGTTCCTGTTGCACAGGACTATTAAATCTGTTTTTAAAGCAAAAGACTGTAGCGAGTCGCTGGGTCCTGCTCACGCTGCCTGTGAAAAGCCCTCAGGAAGAAACAGAGCAGAGAATTGGCAGGTGGGAACTCAAGTTCTTGCTCTTGGCTCTATTTTGGTCTAATATCTTCTTACCTTTGGGACATTAACCACCTTTTTGGAGGGTTGGGGCAGGAAGGGAAGACCAAGTGAACTACTTAAAAGATGTCTTGGGAGTTGAGATGTTTTAAAAATAAGAATGGATGCAGCAATCTACAGATGATCAGAAAACAAGGTAACACGGGGAAGGAGTGGGAAATAGAGGTAAAGGCACAGAATCCAGAGCAGGAAACAGGTTAAATACTTCAGAGAAGCTTCCTGACCGTCAGACCTTCCGTATGTGTCACACGTGTCTCCCAAAAGGAAACAGCCGGTCTGTCCCTTTCTACTCTGAAACATCGCTGCAGCAGACAACAGAAAATACTGGAGGGGTGCAGTCCTCTGTGTGTGTGGAGAGGAGAGGGGCTGAGCGAGAGTGTCCTCAACATGACAGAGTATCTGCTTCAGCCCTAAATTAGTCTTTGCTCCATACGTGGCTTACGGTGCACAGCAGTTACAACAAACTAAGAGCTCAACTCCCCTTCCCCTCTGAGACATCACAGGATACTATATAGCGAAAAAAAATAAAACAACCGTTAACAGTTACTGATCCAGGCTCTGTCAAACCTAAAAACCTTTATAAAGCTATCTACACGTCATGCCCCATGTACTCTGTGCTGAGTTGGTTTGATCACTGCTTCATCCTTCTCCACACCAAAATCTGTTCAGATAGTTTGTTGAGGACGTTTCTTGTAATGAATGTGCCTGATCTTTAACCCTTGTCTGTGGGGCAGGCCAGCACAGATAACAAGGACTGCGATGTTCGCACCTGGGCGTTATCAGAACTGCCCAGCTGAGCTATGCGCCGGAAATCTTCAAAGAAAAATCATAGCGGTGCCTCAAGCGCATTGTTCCCTGGCTTTGTTGCATGTGCCCTGCTGTTGGGGCTGCACCGACGCAGAAAAAGGCTTCTCTGGGACGATAACAGAAAAAGTTTACTAAGGTCTGTGTTTAGCTGAGAGAAATACCAAAAGTCCTCTTTCGTCATTTGAGGTTTTGCCAGTGTTGTAATCGCCTTTCTATTTCCCGTGCCCCTCCTAAAAAGAAATATTTTTTTTCCTTTGCCACTTAAAAAACTGAAAGGCTAGAGAATCCAGTCCGACATGAGCAAAGCAAGCACCATCGCTCCCATTTCATATGAATGGGAAAAGAGGCAAGGGGAGGTGAACTGCCTTGCCCAAGAGGGTGCTACACAGGAGAAGGCTTGGACTTAAAACGCCAGGGAAGCCTGACTCCCACCCACCAGCCATCTGCCCACCCAGAGACAACGGCTCTGACTCTCCTGAGGCACAGGACACGCAGCATGGAGAAAAAGGCACGGGAAACCTGCTGGGGTTGTGCTACTCATTTACCTCATTGAAGCAACAGTTCTCTGGTCCTCTTTCCTGAACCAAAATGTTCTATTGGTAATGAAAGTGAGACCGCCTAATCCACGTGGAAGAGGGGACACACACCTCTTAGGGTTCAAATCCCAGCTGCTGCTCCATGGGTTGAGTAGGAATCGACCCCAACGAGCCCACTAATCCTCTACGGTTTGTTCACTTCTCCTTACGTTCCCATTTGTACTGGATTTTTAAAACCTCCTGTCAAAATGATATCTTTTAAAACGTAACTCTCTTTCCCACCTCAGAGATTGAAAAAATAAATGGCAGTCCTTCCTCGTTCCCCTTTCACAGATGTAATTTCTCCCCATGCCATCCCCCTACTTTCCAAATCTGGACTAAAACCCGCAAAATATTCTGAGGTGCATGGCAGGGACTGGGGTGGGAGGGAAAAAAGACATTTATCTGAACCTCAGCAAAGAGATATTTTGAGCTGCCTTTGGTGAGAAATTGCTTTGCAAGGTGGAGCTAACACAGATCGAGGAGCCAGTCACAAGGTAGTGGAAATAAAAAAGTTTTCTTTACCTCCATGTCCTGCAAAAGAGAGGTGTCCTCGAGGCAATCTTTCTTCCCCACCCCTTTCCCTTTTATCTGTGGGAAAACTTCAGCAGAGCCAGACCAAAATCGCGTCGCCGTGGAGGGTATGTAATATCCAAGCTCCTGCTCAGCTTGAAAACGGACAGAGCTCAGCGAGTGGCCCTGCAGTACGAACAAGGAAGAAGGGCGGGTGGGTGAGAGGAAGGGAGGGAGGGGAGAGGAGGGGGAGGCAAGGCAATCAGGGTTTAAATTTAGACACAAATCTAAACAGATACTGTCCTTCCCAGAGTGCTGGGCTCATGAGACAACAAGCAGCAAACTCGGCTGCTGCACCCAAACTCGGGGACACCACATGTGCATTTTCTCCCTTAGTTTCTTTCTCTTCTTCGTATTTTGTATCACCTTATCTTTACTTCCCCTCCCCGCCCTGTTTTGCCTCTATTTCTCTCCATTGCTTGCAGTTGCTCCCCTGGTGTCTCTGCCTGGATTTCTCCCCTGTCCACATTTCCCTCTCTGAGACTGCAGGGTCCCTACCTTCTTGTTTATGTGCGAGGAGGATCTTTTTCCCTCTAACTGCAGCTTCTCTTCTCTCTTCCTTCACACTTTTAGGTAATATCGATTAGCAGCGGACTGTCTTTAGAGTGGTTAGAGAGGCAAAAGAGGAGCAGAGCGAGGGCGATTATTGCATTTGAACAGAATTGAAGGCTTCGCTGTCCTGGTGCATGGCTGGGACTCCCAGGGATGACAATAATATCAGCAGCGCTACCCTGCTGCTGGGTGATTCCCCAACGAGAGATCCGGGCTCCGCTGCGAAGGGTGCTGCACAAATGTGGGCACGAGCAGGGGGTCCCCATGCAAGGTGTCGCTGGCTAGCTGTAAAGCAGGACTAGCTCTTTCCACCCTGAATTCGTGTCTCAACGCTAGCAGGTCAGAAGGTGCAGAACGTTCTTCTCTCCCTTCACAGGGAAGGACAGACTTGTGTGCTGGAAGTGAGAAGCTTCCGTGGTCGTAGAAAAATTCAGATGGGAAAAAATTAAGCCTTGGGAATGTTTTGCTACAGTTTCCCTTTCCATTCAGGTCGCAGTGTTGTAAACTAGACGTCTCTTTTAGCAACTGCTTGCATATGCTCCTTCTCAAGAATTTCAGTCCCCACCTCTTGAGAGCAGGGTGGTGCAGAGGAATTTGGAAACACTCCCTTTGTCTTTTGATGGCTTCCTTGCCTTGCATGCAGCTGCAAGCTGACACAATGTCATGTCATCATTTTGGGACAATACCTCAGGGGCAGAAGAGGGTTAAAGCGTCTTTTCTGAAAGGGATGCGTACTTTTCCTTTGCAGTGTTTCACAAGTCCCTGCTGGCTATGGTGAAAAACACTCCAGAATGGATTTAAATGTGACCATCACGATATCCCACATTATTTATTACCAATAAATCGCCTCGACATAGTTGTTCTTAACAGTACAGTTAACGGTTGCTGTACTGCATGCTGTAGGACTCCTGTGGAATTAGCAGATTTAAATCATGATCTTGTTATCTCCCAAATTCGATATACAATGTTTGCTCGGTCCTTAGCCAAAAGAATGATAAGCTGAGTTGCTGCAATCTGGAGATTGGGCAAGAAGACTCATTAATCTTCTGTTGCTGAAACACTGGATTAGTTGAAACCCCTCTGCTGTAAGCAACCAGAAGATGCTGCAACTATAGATGTAAGAAAACAGATTAAAAACCTAAAAGAAATATAAAAATGAAATTCCTTCTTGATTGGAAATCCTATTGATTTCTTAAAATCCTGACAATGGTATGCCAGGAGAGGGGAAAGGAACTGAACTGAGAAGCAGGGTGAGCTGGTAAGGGCAGGGTGCTCTCGGGACAGGAGGAGGATTTCATGCTCAGGGATGTCACTGTGGGCATTGGTCACAAGCGTGATTTTCGAGATGTCTGCCACATAACAGATCGTCAAAATCACATACCTCCAATGGTTCGTTCGTGCTGCTCAGGGTCTATTTCAGCATTTTCTTTCTGCTTTCGGGGTTGTACTATGCAGAGGAAGCTGTTTGCTTAGGCCTACAGAAAAGGAAACTGCTAGGCAGAGACAGTATCACTTTACCCGCGCTCATAAAGCAAAGGTACTTGCAGCTGCCCCACCACAATTCTTCTCTCTATTTATTTTTGCTCCCAAGTGTCTTGCCACAAGGCAAATCTTTTCTGCCAGCGGGATTCCCAAATGCCATTGCTCTGAGCATAGTACGCAGTACTCAGTTTATTAATGCTAATTCTTTCTTCCTGAAGGAGCAAGGAGAGAACCTACCGAAATAACGGTGTATGTTTTTCTCCAGGCAGGAAGACCTGAGGTGGGGATTTGCTCTAGACTTTCTTGTTTCTGGCCTGAAAAACACTAGAAAATCTGAAACAATCAACCCACGTGCTTTAACTGCAAGAACCTTGTAACAAACATTATTAAGGGAGGTTATACTGAGGAACTGGGTGTTTTACATGAGGTGTACATGCAAGTATGAATGTGAGATATTTTAGGCTATGACATCTCTGTGCGTATCTTTGTTTACAGACCTTCTGGGATATAGCAGTGTCTATGAGACTAACTTGTTCGTGTAGGCAAAAAAAAGTTCCTACATCTGTTCTGCTCAGGAGGGAAAAAAATGCAGTCATCGTAAGTGCCGTTAAAACAGACTCTAGGGGAAAATTTCATTTCAGTGAGAAAATTTTGCAATTGCGGATCCCAGGATTTTGCAGCTTCCCAGCCGATTCTTTTCAAGACATGTGAGGCCAAAACAGCAAGTTTGCTTCAGGCCAGAAGACTGGTACTCCTGCTACAGGCAGCATGTTGGGGAGAGGGGCAAGGAAATCCTCCATCCTGGCATGCCTGCAAAAGCGGTAGCGTAACTACCTCTGCCATGCTGAGAAACCCCACGTGTAATACTTGCTATTTTGGCTCTGCATTTTGCTCTTGCATTTTGGCTATGAAGTACGGACAATGGGGCCTCCATAGGGTGCTAGATCAACAGAAAGGAGATGCAGAGACATGGCAATTCTTTGTTCAGAGACCACTCAGGAAAGAAAGCTTTTGAGGGTGTCTGAAACTTTGATATTTGTGTCCAGGCAGCTCTCTCATTCGGGTGTGTCTGTGTAGGTGCCAAATCCGGGAAGGCACGTTTGTCAGGGTGGTGGAGGAGCAAAGGGTGGAGGGAGCTGTGGGTCCCTGCGGGACAGATTGAATCTCTGTACTTCGTTAAGGCATTTGCTGAGGGTTTAGTGGAGCTTACCTGTCAGTGCCAGTATCCGAGATTGTTCTGTGCACCTCTCTGTCTGGCTTTGGCAGCTGCTATCCACACCATTTTCCAGAATTCGTACTATTACCCAGCAGCTGTTACCACGTTGGGTTTTTGACCCCCCTGAAAATGGAGTCTCAACCCTTCCTGTTCCCACTCAAGCAACTCAATTCTCAACTGAAAAAGAAAGGGGATAAGGTAACCACAGGGAAAAAAAAAAAAAATAAAAGCATTTGCATTTCAAAGATCAATCAACTCTAAAAGCCAACATCCTGTTTTTTGAGTTGGCTTGGCACATCAGCACCTCCGACGATGACAAGCTGACAGGAAGCGAATGTGAACAGCGTTTTCTTCGAGGCGGGAACTCCCTTTTTGAACCCACCATTCCGCTACCTATGTTCTGAAGTATCTGCTCCCGTCAACCCTGCCCTTGCCCCTCAGCATTAAACTAAACACTGGGGATGCTAAGCCTCACCCTCCTCTTCAGGGAGTTATCAGCAGGAAATGAAGTCAGCTGGAACGCTTTGTAGCATTGACCTTTTTTGCTCTAATTCTGCAGCTGCAGCGCAGCGCATCTGAGAGCACACGCAAACACACACATGCTCACGTGCCGGCACACGGAGCGGTGTGCCAGGCACTGTGTCCCTCTGGGAATTGAGGGGAATGGGAAAACCCCATGACCAAAGATGCTTGAATCAAATGAAAGGACATGGTTATAAGTGAGTCTCGCTAAGGTGTATTGAACAGGGCGTGCGGGACTGCGTGCGTTACACGGTGGCCACATAAAAATGTAGATGATAGAGTCTAACTGAAAGATTGAATCATTTCACGTGTTCTTCTCAGCCTGTGCCTGAGGGCTAACATCATGGTTCAGCTTAATCAGGCTTCTTAACTCCCAGGCTCTGGGCAAAAGGCTATCCTGAAGTGGAGTAAATTTAAGAAAATGCCCTACTGTACAGGGAACATCTCACCTGCGACGTTTTGCCGGAGCGGCTCTGCTCATAGTGCCGAGATCACACTGAGGTAGACCACCCTTGTTCATACCAGGCCACCTGGGGCTGGTGGGAGGTGTACAGGTAGGTAGGGACATCTCCTGCAGCACTTGAATTTCTTTGACGAGTTCTTTCACTGCTGATCCGCCTGACTTTGGAGAACAAACTGAGCTGGGGTATTAAGAGGCATGGCTACATCCCATTATATTAACAGAGTGATGGGACAAATATTATCAGCATCAGCCATTGACAGCTTGCTTCTGGACCGAACAATTCCTCTACCAGTTACAAGTTTTAATACACAACCAGGCTTAATATAAACAAACAAAAAGTTAACAGTCAGAACATGGGTGCTGATACGATTCCAGGTACCTGTGCTGGATACAACCATGTTTTTGATTCCGTTGTTCTCAGGCCAGTCCTACTGCCCATCTCCCAGCATCCTAGAAAACGGTGTTGCAGCTGGCCCTCGCCGCAGCTTCCTCAGCATGCAGCCCACGCTCCGACCGAACAGCGAGCTTTTTCTGACTGAAAATGGAACAACGTTTCTGGTCCCTAACAGGTTAGGCACAGAGGAAGCTTCACTGCCTGGGTGGTGGCTGTTAAAAAGGTAGAAGGACTTTTAGCTGAATACCAAGCCAGCACTATATTCATTTTACCTATCTTTTAAAAAACACACTAATGAAAGGGTCAGAAGCTAAATTCCCAACCAAGTTAATTTGGGAACTTTGAGGACAAGAAGAAATAAATGCATTATGCCCAAGCACGCAACACCTTTTTGTGTTCAGCAAAGGTCTGTGTTGTGTGTCGTTTCCTAACAGCAGCAGCACTGCACTGTTCGGCAGGGCTGATATCTCCTCAGGAGGAGAGCTAACCCAACATTTTTAGAAACAATTTGCATGGTGGGTCTCATGTGGCACTGAACGTTGGCACTTCAAAGCACTGAGTACTTCAGCTTTTGCCAGAGCTGACTCACAGGTCAGTCACTTCTGTCAAACGCAGCGGCAAATGACTTTAATCACTCTGGCTGTCGTTTGGATGCAGAGAGCTGGCGTGGCTCAAAAAATAAGTGCTACACACAGTGAGACTGCACAGCCCGCAAGTGTTATCTGGACAAAGAACGGTTTCTGGTCACGGACAGATTGCATGATCTAGACAGGAAGAATCTAGCTATGCCCAGCGCGTAGCTAGACTGTGCGTCTGAAGAAAAACCTTGCCCAGCCCATCCAACAACCATGCTATCTAAAGAGAGAAACGTCTCAGGGCAAAACCAGCTACGGAGAGGGCAGACAAAGCATGATGATACACTAGCCAGGATGGAGACCTTGCCCGCTTTCTGGCTAAAATACACCTTCCCCGGAGACACAGCTCCCAGATTCAGCCTGAGGCCCATTGCCTGCAAATCACACTGAAATTAAGATTGTTCCATGAACTGGCCAACCCCTGGAGGGAGTAAACTGGCTCAATCTGTGGTGAGATATTACTGTCTATTTACTGGTTTTTAAATGTAAATAAGCACGTGAGTTGAAAAGGAGAACTAGTGGCTAGCAATACTTTCTTAACCTTGTTATGCAAGGATGCTGGAAGCCCCTAGACATATTGCAGCACAACAAAGAAAATCCTTCTCCTTTCTCTGAGATCTGGCTGAGGAAGTGAGAGAGCCTGGAGATTTACTTCGGATAACACATCCTTTCAGAGCAAGCCGAAAGAGTTAAAGACCTTATCCCTCACCCTCACAGGTTCACTCCACGCGAACCATCCAAGAAAGAGGGGACCAAAACAGGTCCCCTTCGTTCAGTGCAATGTGCAAGACGGTCTATATGCCGGTGGGCACTGCCCACTGCAGAGACTACTCGGCCTAATAAATCCTGTTCTCTGTAGCGGAGAGCCAATGCTGTTTGCTTCCATAAATACTGTTGAGCGCTGAATTCCCACCAGGCTCATCAGCCCAAATCCTGCAGGACACTGGGGTTGGGCAGCAGCCCCCCTTGGTGGCTGCGGACAGGGATGGCTGGAGATCTGCCACAGGGCTGGAGGGGTGGGGGAAGCGAGGAAAACTTGGGAGGCTTTGTATGGATGGGTCGTTTTCTCTTGGCCCCTGAGATCCCGCTGTATGGTCCCAGTGGTGGCAGAGGGAGTGCAGGATGATCTTCCACGCTCTCTACCAGGTTCACTTTGATTCTCTGCCACAGGGGCTGTGGGCCTCCAGTAACGTGCACCCTTCCTGGCAAAGGAGATAGCCACATTCAGCAAGTACATAGAGCTAAACTCCAGAACAGAAAAGCTTTCCCCCTTTCTGCATTTTCTTTTTCTAAAACAAAATAAAAGACAAAAGAATTGCCAGCTCTGCTTGCCACATCCCCTTTATCTTCTTTCCTTTCTATAAATCTTTTTTCTTTCCCTGTGGCACACGTTGTTACTTCCACACACTCTTCATGGCGTCCCTTCTTTCCTGCGCTGACCCCACCAACCACCTCCTGTCCGTTCCCTGTCACACTCTCCTGCTCCCCAGTAAAATCATCCACACGCTCATCCCCCTCCACTTCCCTCTATCACTCGTCCCTTTGGCTGCATCAAGAAAATACTGACACCCCCCCTCCAGGCTCTCGGAGGGCAAGACTGCTTGAAAATGGAGAGAAACGGAGTTTCTGTGTATGCATGCACATGTTGGTGGGAAGAGAAAAGAGGAAGTGATAATGTCTCTGTCTGTTTTAGTTAGCAAAATCTCCAACGAAAAGAGTTCGTTGCAGTTTGTCTTCCTCATCCCCTTCTCTTTCCTAAGCCGCTTCCTCTAGAACATTTTTGTCCCTTCACTCCTGCGGAAGGGCTACTGCTTTTTTCCCTTCAACACGTTCCACTCCTGCCCCTCATCTAAATCTATTGTATAATTCTACATACATAAAGACAACCTTTTGTGCAGTCTTTTCTCTCAAACTCATTCCTTTTCTTGCTGCTTTTCTCCGTAGTGCTCTGCTCTGAAATATCGTTTGTCCGGTATGGCAAACAAGGCTGCTTGTATCGCTTTGTTGCTGGAGCAGTTGCTACTCGCAAGCTGAGCTACCTACCCGAGCCGAGCGGCTGTACACCAGGGGGGTCAGAGAAGCCTTTTTTTTTTGCTTTTTAGTTAAAACAAAACACAAGGTTCTCCTGAGCATCACTGGGCAGCAGCGGAAGGCTCTGTGTGTCAGTGTCCCGGAGGTAAAGCCAGGCTCTCTGTCCACACTCTGCAGGCAAGGCAATTATGGAGGAAAAATTATTTTGTTCTGCCTGTACAGGAGAAGAGGACAGTACAGAAATGGTAGGGAATGGATGTATGGTGTATTTTCCTTCCCAAATTCAGCCCAACAAAATGATTCATCCGGTCTGCTATAAGTTACGGGTGCTATAGGGCACCTGGGGATAGACGGTAGTTAATTTGGGTTTCTCTGTGCTACGTTGCTATATACGTAGTGCAGACATACTTGGTAGGATTGAAGTAAAAAAATGGAAATCCTCCACCTTTCAGGAAAAGTTGAATCAAGTCTCAATATTACCCCAGTTAAAAACATTTCTTCGTACAAATCTTTGTAAGGTGACCGAGCACAAGGTGATGGAGAAGAGAAGCTATATCTCACTATTTATTTCTGTAAGTAATGCACTGAAGGCCAGGATGTTCTTCAACTAGCAACACCAAGTCTCATCGAAGAGATGGCTTTGACATACGTCCTGCGGTTTGCAAGCGGTAAGACTTGAGCTACGCCTAGTGGCAACCGATCCTCTGAGCTTTATAGCCCAGACCAGTTTCAGATAGACCCTGCTTGGTGTAATTAAATGACAAGGTTTTCCTCAAGGAAGGCTGAGCCACAAACACTCGTGGTGACACAGAACCAGCCTTGTGAGATTGATTTAAGCAGTACCCAGGGATAGTAGGGCCGATGGTGCCACAACCACCCTCGGGATCTGACGATCTCCCTGGCCAGACGAAGCAGGGGCAATGCCAGGGCATGCCCCGGGCAGCTGCTGGGCACCGTGCTGATGCCATGATCCCTGCCTGGTCACTCGGACCTTGCAAAACAGAGAGGCTCCAAGCCAGCGGGTGCCA
>NW_009608886.1:0-17034 GCF_000690535.1 Cariama cristata
GTCAATGCGATCTGGTGACAACCTCATGTAACTCTTCCCATAGCCTTGTAAATTGATCTGATCTGCTCATTCACATTATGTATTTGCAGTCATACAGCTAATCCTATCTATTTTTTTTTCACTGAAAGTAGTGATGACAATTATCAATTGTCATCAATAAAATGATGATAATTGACAATTGCTTTTTCTATTCATCGATGATACTCATTTAAGGAGCTTATTGAAATAGCAGACTGCTATCTCATTGGTTATTTCATTAGATTTTAATCCTGAATCAGCTTAAATAGTGAAAATAGTGAAATTTTTAGCGTATGAATCACATATCTCATGACAGTTTTCCCTGGGAACTGGGAATAGCTGTTTAGCTATTCCTGATTGAAATGACTCAGGTTTGAGATTTTGAGCTGTTTTGTGGCTGAGATGGTAAAACCAGACATCTTGGCATTTAGAAGCATTCTTCCCTTATTGAATCTTACGTAAACTCCCTGTCGAGCCTAAATCAGTTGTGATGCACCAGTTAGTGTCAGTGGGACAGTAAGGTGCATTATGGTTGATGCAGTGTAGCACCTAGCAATAGCTCTCCATTAAAAGGTCCTGGCTCATGGGACAATGAATAGGTTCTGCAGGTCAATTGTTTTACCCACGAGGCTATGTGGTAGCTCAGAAGACATTGCGGGGGGCAGGAGTGTTTGTTTTGTTGGGTTTTTTTTTTTGTAGAATTGCTTCTGGTATTTATTATAGCTGTAAGTAAATAAATTTTTCAGAGTCCAGACCGATGGAAATACATTGATCAGGGAACCTTTTTCCTTTTGACATCTCTGAGCACATCTGTATTTCCATCATTCTTCATGGACTTTCCTTCCACTCATACGTCACTGGTTGTGGTCTATCCACACATAAGTTCATAAGTCTGATGGACACATAATGCTGACTTCTATATATAGATATGTGAATAGGACATGCTTTTGCTGGAGAATCACAGCCATAGTCAGCGGTTAACATATCTGCAATGAGGAAGGCAGGAATTTATGTTTATTGAATTAGAATTAAGCTTTGCAGGTGCCAACCTATAGAAGTTCATTGAAACTTCATGGCCAGCAGCCACGGAAATTGAGTATCTGCTGAATAGGGTGTTAAATTAGCAGGGCTGCTGAAGCAGGCTTGCTGATACAACGTTGTCATATTTTAGTCTATCTGAACTGTTTTGTGCATGTTTCTGACAAAAAAGATGAATTTCACATGACAGATCTCTTGTTTGGAGAGATGCAGGGTGATTAAGCTGTTAATACAGTTTTTTATTATTCCTTTAGAAGTATTCAAAGAGTATTTCTTTAAATACAGCTCAACGTTGTGTGGCAAAGGTTGAGGCACCTGTGCAGCAGTGAATGAAGGCTATCTAAATATGAATGACTAATTATCAGGGAACTGGAAAACACTAGTTTTCTTTCATAACTGAGATGGCTTCATCCTATTCAGAATAATCTGTTGGGAAAATAATTAGCATAAAGAAGATGGAGTTTTGATAAGTAACTTTGATGTTCATAATTATAGTAATTTTTGTATAATTTCTTTCATTTATGCTCATGTTTTATTTCAGTTTTCTCTTTGAGTCATAAAAGCTGATATTAAATTTTAGATTAAACCTATCTCGCTGTAGACAGCCTCCTTAGGAAAAACTGTTCTCTTTGTATGATAACAGTGGACTTAGCACAAATTTGCTGTTAGGATTTCTTTCCATCTCTCTGAATTTGTCTTCCCTACCATAATAAATCATGCAGATTAATGTGTCAGGAAGGGTCTAGAAGTATCAAATTTAACATGGCATAGAAAGAAACCTTTTTCACTTTGTTTGTATGATGCTCAATATTTTTAACTTTACTGTAGGTAAAAATGCATCATCCAAAGTGTTGAGGCAAAAAGTGGAAATATTTGGATTGTTGTGCCATCTGAACAATAAAGGAGAATCTTCCTGACTTAGCTGCTGAGTCTGAAGAGGTGGTGTCTGTCAGAGGGCTCTGAAGGTTGCCAACCCGAACTGTGCTTGTTCTTGTGCTTAGTGGTGTAAAAAGGTTCTTATTCTGTCCTAGCTTTCTGTAAGGCTCTATAATGAGTCTCAGTCAGCTGAAAAATCTAATTTCTTACACAAAATTTCTTTACACAAAAATGAAAAAATTAGTTTAGACATTAGTAATGCTTTTCAGATCTATTTAAACATGACTCTATTGAATAATTGCCACATCCCTCCTCTCGTTTGCTGTCTAAGGAATTAACTACTAGGTTCTCCTAGTAGCTAATTTGGTGTTAAATTGCTTATATTGTTCTTCTTATCAGGCGACAGTACCGATAGGGAGGCTTTATTTCTTTTCTTTTCCATTTATTCCAGTGTTTGTGTGCACGTGTTGTTTAGTAGGAGTGCTTTGAATTCAGGGCTCTTACTCTCTGAAATTCTGCTTAAAAACACCATGTTGTTGTGAAGTACATTCTATCACTTTTTTTTCCCCCACATATTCTACTATGTGTAAAAGGCTAACAGGGTTCTCATAGCTTGGGTAGTTAAACTATAGTCCTGGCTGCTCACAGCTCAGTGATTCTGGAGATACCTTTACAGATGGCTAGCTATGCTACAAGAGGAAGACACACGAAATACAAGGGTGTTGAATTGTTGCATGTGTCCCATTGAAATCCTGGGATACTTATGTGCAAGAAAATTATTGTCCTGCATGAGAACAAGAGTTCTGGTCTGAGCTGTGCAACTCGGCTACAAACCGTTGAGCAGGCAGGGAACCCATGAGAGCCGCGGTGCAAACAGGCTATATATTGAGTATACAAGCGGGGACAGGCTACAAAGAATTCAGACAAGTTGTCCAGGCATGAAGGGAAGCTGCCAGGAAAACCAAAGTTCAGCTAAAGTCAAGACCTATGAGGGACATGAAGGGCAACATGAAGCTTTTCTACCACTACATTACAGTGTCTCCCAGACCCCTGCGCTTAGTGACAGGGTTCAAGGAGGAGGGCCACCAGCAGTGGGTGAAGAGCGAGTCAGGGGTGACTTAACCAGTACAAGTCCATGGGATCATCCGAGGGCGATGAGAGAACTGGTCAATGTCCTTGCAAGGCCTCCATCATATTTGAAAGGGCATGGAAATCACAGGGACACCTCTGAAGAATGGAGAAAGGTAAATGCCACATTCATTTCAAAAAGTGGTCAAGTCAGCCCAGGGAATGGCAGGCTGGTCAGCTGCACTTCAGTTTCATGGAGCAATCTATTTTGGAACACATTTTCGGGCATATAAAGCAGAAGGTGGTGATGGGAAACAGCCATCACGGGTTTACCAAGGGTAAATCATGCCTAACCAGCTCGATTACCTTCTAAGACGAAATACCTAGGTCTGTGGATTAGGGAAGAGCAGCAGATGTCCTCTACCTTGACTTTATCAAAGCTTTTGATGCTGTCCTCCACAATATTTTTGTGTTCAAATTACGGTGTTATGGTCCGGACCATCAGACAAAACTGGCTGGATGGTTAACCTCAGAGAGTGATGTAGTACATCCTACTCTACTTGTAGGCCAGTAACAAGTGGAATACCGATGGGGGTTATCCTGAGATCTATCCTGTTTGACATCTTTGTCAATGACCTGCAGGAGGTGACGGAGTGCATGCTCAAGTTTGCAACTGACATCAAATTGGGATGAAGTTCATACTGGGTATAAGGAGAAACATTTTCACTGTGAGGACAGGTAGACAATGGAACTGATTGCTTAGTGTTTTGGACATCACAGATTAGGAAAAAAAAGATCTATTTGGCTCTTTGAAGGCAGATTCCTTAATCCTGTATAATTTGCTTTCCAGAAAAACACATATTTTCTTATTTTCTGTTTCTTATGCATCAGGGTAAAAGGACTTTTAGCCACTCATCATCATCAGAAGCCTATGGTAAAAATTAATTTCATGAAAATTAAAATAATGTCCTTAATAATCAGAATAGGTTCTTTATTTTTATTTTTATTTATTTATATTGCATTTATGTCCAGTTGCTATTAGAAGTAGTATGCAGTGCCTTCTTAGGGACTTGCTGCTACCTTCTAGATCTTCCCAATTTGCAACTGGCTTCTCAGCAAATTTTCTGGTCCTTTAAAACAGGAATATCCCCCCATTTCTATAAAAAATGCAGTTTTAGCTTTCTTTTGAGGTGGACTTGCTCAAAATAATTTTTCCCAAGCACTCAGTTCCAGTTTGGTATTTTTGATGTGTCTGAGACCTCTGTACAGGAATGCTTTGATAGCACAGCTGTTTCCTAGTAGTTCCAGATTCTGGACCCTGTGGATAAAGTGAAAAGTCTGGAGAATATCATCATGGAAGTCAGGATCTGTTTAGTAAGAAATAATAGGAGGGGTCCCCACTTGTTTTCCTGTAGTGGAGAATGATTTCCTACTTCTATCTGGTTTTGTGATAGGATAAAATAGCAAAATAAACCAGATCTTTATCTGACGACAATGTGAAAAATTGCATTTGACAATTCAATAATTTTTGTTAAGAAAATTAATAAGAAATCATCAACCACACTGCTCTCTCATTCCAGCTGATGAAGTTATTAACACCAGTGCAAAAGAAATGCCATGAAAAGAGTGAAGATTAAAAATTCTACTCGTTTTCATCAGTTGTGATGAACAATGTAAATGTATGATAAATCGACTTGTGGGTAAAATAAAAGCATATTCAAAGCATTCAAATAGTGACTCTGACAAAGACATTAAAGAAATAGAGGAAGTAAAATGTTTGAAATGTTGGCTAAATGATAGCAGTGAGACAATTAGAAACTGATGTGCCAGATAGACTCAAGCCTTCTTTAAAAGCTGCTTCACCACAGCGATGAGAATCTATTTGATCACTATCCTTAAGTTAACCATAATCCATTGCCTTCATTAGCTGCACATACTGAATTAGCATCAATAATTGCTGCGCAGCTGAGACTGGCCTTCAGGCACACAGTGTTGTGGCTGTCAGGAAATCCTACAGGCAGAAGAGGGACCTGTCCTGTCTCTGTTCATTTTCATTTTTCAAACTCTTTACTCTTTCTCGGTATCCTAGCACTTCATTCTCCTAGATACTTCCTATTTCTTCACCTGTGTCATCTCTATATCCATCTGTCCATTTTTCTTTTCTCCATCTCTCTGCATACAAATTTCCAACTCATCTAAGACACTCTCACAAAGGCTGCTTTACCACCTGATTTCTCCTTTCTCCTCATTCTCGTATTTTAACATTTCTCCACCAAAATTACCTCTTTCATTCAATTCCTTCTCCTCATCTGCATTCTACTGGGATGCTTGTTTCCACCAGTAACATCTCAACATCAAAAATAAAAGCATTATAGTCCTTTAACTTACATTGGTCAATTTGAATAGTGTTTGATTTTTGGAAAAGTTTATTATACATGCTTTTTTAATGACATTGTGTAAGTAGAGTAATAACTCTTAACCTGCTTTGAGACCTCAAGATGCTCATGGTCTTCTATCTGACAGGAAAAATAAAGAACTAAAAAGGCTCTATAATGTAGCTAGACAATATAATATGTATTAGTCTTTGAGTCAGTTCGGCTGTAATTTTGGATCTTTCTGTACATTGTTTTTGCTATGTAAAAACCAAAAGAATAGAAAGCTCAAATGTTTTAGGGCCATGTAGGAAAAAAAATGGCGTGCAAGTGGCACAATTTAAAAAAAAATGCAGCAAAGCAGACACTGTAATATTTCAGGTCTAGATTTATCCTTCAGGTATTATTTGTTGGTACAAAACTCCAGCATGCAGTTCTGGTACAGAGAAAGATGTTTCTGGAATAAAGAGAGCGAGTTTGAAGCAAAGCTCCAGTGCAGACAAATAGAGATGTAGGCAGGAAAGACACTGTCCTTGACAAGGAGGTGCTGGGAGGATTACCAGTGAAGAATATTTAGCAATTATCCATGCTGAATTTGTGACGTATTAAACCTTTGCATAATATAACCAATGCTTTAGTCTTATAGCAGGCCATTATTTGTTCAGATAACAAAAGATAATTCTGCTATGACTATGAATGAAGATTACTTGTCATAACTGATATTGCATCCTTAATACGTCTGCTCTGAAAAAAACAGGGTTTAAACTAAAAAAATGAATTTGTATCACTATGATAAAACTGAGAGAACTCTTCCCTTAAAAGCAGCAATATTTTTCAGTCTAAACAGCTGCCAAAAAGCCACTCCATTTTGATGGGTTTATGTAGGAGTACTGTCATAGCCTACATGCTGTACCTGCTTGGCGAATTGTGTTGGTGGATGTCTTTTTTCTTGGTGAATGTTCTCTTTCTGAAAGAACCTTAGAATGCTTATATTTGAAACTTAAGGATGTTAATTTAGGTAAATCAGTTTTCTATTATTCTGTATGTATATTCTATTTGTCTCAAACCACAGAGTTAGATGTCATAGTCGTGATGCACCATGAGTCAAATTATGTTGCTCTAACTTAACAGTCCACAAATGGCATCAACCAGGCAAAACTGGTGCTGTGAACTCCAAACTTGTATTATGTACACTTTGGCTCAGAAACTTCATCGAGACACTATTGCAGTGGCTTGCCCCTAAACAGAAGCAACAAAGGCACTCAGAAATGCACTTCATATTAGAATTTGACTCTACAGTGGATCATACCTATCATTCAAAATAATTCCGAATACCATGTTGTCAGACTAAACAATCATTTCAAAATACACGATTTATTGTTCATCTGTCTTCCCTGATACAAAACAGAGAATCTATTGATTTTTTTGAAGCCAATTTTTATTGTGGTATGAGGCAGCACAATTGCTATTAACTATAATATTGCATGGGCAGTGAAATAGTCAGTGCTATTAGTTAATGTGCAAGCAAATATCGACCAGTAATTTTCAACAATAAATGTAATGATACGAGACATGAGTGTTTGTTCAGCATTTTATTTTGACAATCCAACAACTGAAGAAAATCTCAGAGTCAGAATCTAGCTACCATTAAAATTTGTGCAATGATTTCTATTCATCTAGGTTTGGCAAAACTGGCTGTGAGCCAAAGTTCTAATGACTTTAGCTTTAGAAGAATCAATGGTATGCAAATAATTATCGAATTGTCATAGACTAAGCAAAGCAGCTCAAAGATTTAAACAAAAGGAAGGTTTTTAATTCAAAGAAGAAAGACTTGCTACTATTTTCCTTGAAATGTAGGCAGTGTTTGTATCAGTGGTCTTTTTGTTTTCTTAGGAAAAAATACTGGGAAGCTGAGTGACAAGCACGTTTAAGATGAAGTATAGCTACCTCTTTTACCAGGACCATGGACATTGGCATTTAGTGCCATGGTCTGGTTGACATGGTGTTGTTAGGGCAAAGGTTGGACTTCATGATCCCAGAGGTCTCTTGCAACCAAATCAATTCTGTGAGTCTGTGATTTTGTGAATCTGTGGTTCTCTAATAGGAACATATATATTATACTTTTTACACATGAGTGTTTCTGTAATAACCTCTCTGCCGTGCATCAGTGCAGCAATAGTCACTGTGACATAGAGCCTCTCTTGGTTTCAGAGGTGCTACATTCCCTTGCCTCGGGGAAGGCAGTACCTCTCAGGATGCACCACCACTTATGTCAACGCTGAAGGATGAATGCAGTTTGTAACTCAATAAATATGATTTTGCCAAGGCTACCAGAAGACCACAGGCTTTGGTCTTGCCTTGAGCTGAGCTGGCTTTAACACGTGCCTCATGGCCAAGTGAGTAGAAAAGGTTTGCTCTGGTAAAATAAGGCCTAAATTTGCAATACAGAAAGGAAATTCATATTTCTCAGATCAAATAATTGTATAGCTAGGTGAATCTTTAATACTAGAGGGATTGTTTATTGAGTGGTTTCCTTTCAGGCATAAGTAATGTCCTTTTTCAGATCTGAATGTTGGCATTAGACAATGTTGCTGGAGACCTGCAGAAAAGTGAGAAATATTTGCTACCTATTTTGTGTAGCACAGCATATGGTGAAATGAAGCAGAAGAATAGCTGACCTCTTTATTGAAAACCAAATGATTTTTCTGTTAACATTAGCCTATACCACTAAAAGATGAAAGATTTATTATCAAATTACTAGGAAACACAAAGCATTCAATTAAGATTTGAATCTGTGCTTGCATGTTTTTAATTCTTTATCACAGGCAGGTCTTTCATGAATCATTCATCATTTATGAAATACATTATGAGAATATGTGTAATGTTCATTTTCTCAAAGAAGGAATTGGAAGTCAATTATTTCAACAGGCTCTATATTACTAAAAAAATTGTTTTCCATCAGTTTTGTCAGCTTTCCTCAGTGTGAAATTAAGTACAGAATAGTCATATTCAGTGTAGCTTCCCCTCATTTATTTTAAATTAATAATATTACAATGTAACCCAGTAAGCAGGGTTGTATTTGCCACTGCTGGGGGCAGCCATCGGGCTGTGTCGGGTCCCAGGGGTGGTGGGCTGCCCTCGGGCTGAGCGGGGCTGAGCCGGGTTGACCAGGTGCCCCGTGGCCAAGTGCCCATTGCCCAGCCTGGCTGAGCTCCAGCTCTGGGAGTGCCGCCGGGGAAGGGGCTGACAGCCCCGGGCAGTCCCTGCCGGACAAACGGCCCTGGGGTGGGGGGATATTGGAGGGCTGTGGGGTAGCTTTCACCCCTTCTCTGGGAGTCCAGGGGAAGGAAAGAGATCGGGGTGAGAAAATGTGTAATGAAATGGAATGGGACATGAGGTTGAGGACGTCACCAGAAAGAAGGGGTAAATACTAGGAAGGAGGTTTTGTACATCTAACGACTTTGTGTTATTAATGAGGCTTTCTTGCATTGGATAACTTGGAGTATTTGACTGTGAAAATGCTAATTGGACAAGCAATAAATGGCATGCTCCCTTCACCCAGAACAGTATTTTGAGTGTAAGAGTATTTACCACAGATAATACATCTAATTTATCTTATGCTAATTAGTATAACTAATCATTACTGTGTTAAAATATTACACCTGTATTTCAGAAAGTGTAAAAGTGATTAATTTCCCCCCTTGTACAACAAAGAATAGTTAAAACAACATTGTCCCTCAGTTAATTTATGCATTAAGGACTCTTCAGACATAACTTGCTGCCTGTCCTCTTATTTTCTTTGAACTCCAGCAAGCCACATTTCTCTACAGCATCACAACTACCTGACTTTCTCACTGACTCCAGGGCATGTATCCTTGCAAAATGCTTGAGAAACAGGGAAACTACTGCATAACTTAGTGCCGGAGGCACAGAAATGGTGATTTAGCAGTGGTTTGTACAGGTCTGTGACAGAGTGGGAATTAAATCTTGGCACTGTAATGCTCAAAGTTCAGGTCCCTACTGTCACTAACAGCAAAGCTCATCCATAATGTTATGTATTCCTAACAATATTAGTGGCCATAACACTGGCTAGGAGTTATGGGGAGGAACGGAGCCAGTCACAGACCTTGAAAGGATCTTGCTCTCGGATGACTGATTGCTTAGGAGGAGCTCATGGCCTGGAATTGTATCTGGTCATTTAAAATACAAGATCTATCTTCAGGACCTCAGATGTGAGATGGTTCATGTCTGAAGAATCGTTTGCTTCTGGTTAAGAGGGGTTTTGTGCACTGAACAGGCGTCGTTTTTGTAGCTCTATGGAACTGAAAAAATGCCTAGCATGCACGGAAGCATTAAGTCACTGTTGACAGAAAACACAATATCCTCACTCTGACAAGATCTGTGGTGGTTGTGCATGAGTTCACAGCTGACCGTACTTCCCGCTACCATCCATTCTTTCACCACGTTACTTTCCCAATGGCACAGAGAGAATTGGGTGCTTCCCTTTTCTTCCCCCTCCTAGTGAAAGATGCCCTGGCAGGGAAGCGAGCAGATTCCACAGGAACTACTGTCTCTTCAGCACCACTACACAAGACTCTAGAGAGACAACTGCAAGATAAAGGGTATCAAAGGTGATTTTTTTTGTCAGGTCCCGCAAGCAGAAGTGCAGATGGTACACTAGCAGAAATTATTTGCTAACAGAATATTCCTCCACTTTCATTTTGTAAGCTTTTAAGTGTAACAGATGGCAGTACTATCAACGTAATGTAAGATAAGGGACATTGTCTCATACTGGAATATATTTATAATATTTATGCACTTGGAGACTTTTTTTTTTTTTTAAATAACTTGATTCCCTTAATCAGGCAAGAGTTACTTCCAAAGAGGCACTGCTGTCGTCTGGAAGTCATCTGGAAACTATTCAAATGTCACAAAGGTCAAATTAAATGACTGATCTTATTTCCAGCGTAATATATTTCAAACCATAAGATCCCTTCACATCTGAAGCAATTCTGAACCTTTACTTACAAGAGGGAGTGGATATTTAATGAAGAATTATCAGGACGGTTTTCTAAAAGCAGGCAAAAGAAAACTGATGGGGTTGGAAGAATCCTATCAGTGCGATCATTTATTCACTTGTCTGTCTTGGTTTCAATACTTACCGCTCAAGTAACCACAAACAAGATCCAGTCATTCAAACTTTGGAGGATTTCATTGTTCACTGGATCTGCAAGCCGTCACTTTTTTTAAACAAAACTATTATTGTGTATCTGAAACAGTAGAGCACAGGGACTACTACTAACTAGACATACCTTCAAGACCACTGAAAACATTACACTAAAGGCACAATGCTACTTGACCCCTAGTTAATACATATTGCCAAAATTATGTCTGGATTGTAATTGTTGAGTTTGATTTTTTTTACTAACCTATCTTATACATAATGATTGATGGAGCACTGTAAGATCTTTAAATTTTGACAAGCAAATCAAATATCATTGCTACAGAATCCAATCTGGAATCTAAACCTATTAGCTTTTTAGGATATCTCGCCAGTAGGAAATTATTTAATCTATTTATTTTAATTCTCCTGCCTGTAGGTCATCTCTCTATGTCTTGGAAATAACATTTGACAAGGACTTCAAGATTATAATGTTAGGATTATAATAATAATTAGATCCATTTGCAGCATTTCCTAGTCATATTATAATATAATAGCACTGTAGTAAGAACTATTCAGTGTTTGGAAGAAAGAGCCTGATTGTCCTCTTATGGTCGGTGCCAGAGTCTCAGGTGGTGTAAATCAAGATCGTTTCCAAGAGCTAAAGATCTTGGCTTCTATTTTTTATACATACTTTGTTTACAATGTTATTTCAGAAGCATTGTGATGGTAATTCTTTCCCTGGCAATTATTAATTTTTTCATTTGCAAGTTTTCTTTCCTCAATCCCATTTTCGTTGAAATTAAAATGAAAGAGGTATTTTTCACTTTGGCATTATTTTAGTGCTTAGTTAGCATCGATTGCTTAGTTAGCATCAATTTTACTGACAAGAGGAGAGGCCTTTTTAGGTCGATGTTCACCCAGGACAAATGCTATAGGTCCTTCATAAGTAGTAATGTTTTTTCATTTCTTAGACAAACTAATAGGCATTAGACATTATTTCCACATATATTGATACGGGAATTGTGTTAAAATGTCCTTCTGTCTGAGACCTGACCAGTAGATTTTTATATATATTTTTACATACAAACTGAAAGCTTCCACAAGAGGTAGTAATGCAAATCACTGAACTTTGATTCCTTGTGTTCCAACTAAACTCCTTGACCAAATTCTCTTCTGCTAAAACTTTTCTGTCAACAAACCTGATATTAGCTGTTAGTCCCCTGTGCAAAAATCAAGTTTCTTATCTTCCAGTTCATAGTCATTACCAGATTTACTCTATTTACAATTCCACTTCTGTATTTTGAGTTGCAGTTACACCTGTTCCCTGTATTCCTTCCTTCCTGAACATCATTTACGTCTTTTCTCATTCTTTCTAAAGAGCCACCTGTTTGCTGAGGTAATAGGGTGGTTGTTTTGCTCCAGTCGTCTGTTCTGCTCTCTTGCATTGTTCATTTGCTTCACACTGAAATTTACTGGCACATTCTGACCCCATGCATCTCTTCGCCCCTTCCTGTGATGCTGGTCTGCTCTTTGCTCAACCAAGGGGGTATTTTCTCCTTTAAGCAGGGAAAATCTTCAGTGACGTGCAAAATTCAACCTAACATAAGAAGTCTTAAAGACCCACTTTTTGTCCACAATTGATATTAAATTAACTCTAATCCCACAGTAAGTCTTTTCAGCATTGGGTTTGCAAAATTGTGAACTAAGCCTACCTATCAAACAAGTGATGGTATTGACTGAGAAAAACATGTGACATGACACCCACATTAATATATTAATGTCGATAAATTGTGAAGACTGCAGAAATTCCAGTTTCTTCAATGCAGGAAGTAAGGTCTCCTTCTACACATTTACCTCAGATGGGATCATTTACAAATTTTTTGTTCTAGACAAGATTTGAGCCTGGGAAGATGTGCTGAAGGAGTGCAACAGGGCGATACCTGCTCAGTGGGATGGAGTGTGGGTAGAATCCTGTCTTGTACGGTACAAACCCTGTTTGGTAAAGAGTGATTTTGTCTCTGAAATGGATTTCCACAAGAACAGCAGAACGTTTCACCCAGAGGTTGTGTTCTTTTCACATACCGAAGCACTGCAGAAAACCATAGAGGGTAATGTCACTGTCAAGAGCAGGTTGCAAGAATATATTATAAATGAAAGTGTTAGCTGGATTTGGCATAGTAACCTCTATCCTCTCCAATGTAATAGTAGTTGCTTCATCTAGAACTGTTTAAGATGAGCTGTACTAGAAGAGAGTGAGTGGATATTTGCTGCTCTGAAGGTACGATTTCTGGAGTGCTACCATGTGCAGTACTATCCGTCTCCCTGTAGATCAGACAAGAACTAAGATGTTAAGGTTGCTAAGGCATACTGTCAAGTTACTGGAGTATTCTGGATAACTTAATATGCTGAAGTAAGCAACATCTGAAACAAAAACTTAATGAACTCTAACTGGCCTCAAAGGGCTTTTAAACACTTTTAATTGTTCAGCCAGTTTCTCTCAACTGTTGATCTCTGAAATACATTGTTTGCTGCTCTCAAATAACAAGCAACCTCAGTTAATGACAAACACTTTTTGTTAACTAAATTTTCTTGAGATAATCAGCCTACTTCTTTGACCTCTCACCTGAAAGGCAATCTCAGATGTCATAAAGTTATTAGAAAACAATGCATTCTTTTGTATTGAATGCATTTATCAATTTGTGCTTGCAAAATTTTAGTTAGTTATCGGAAGAAGTCTGTAAATTCAGACATGCTGTAGGTCAAACATGAGCTCCTCATCTTAAGTTGATGGAAAAACTGATGGATTGGTAGTCTCTCTTTTTTTTTTTCTTTTTTTTTTTTAGCTGTGTGATTTACAAAGTCCTACAAATCATCACCATTTCAGTATATACGCTTGCTGTGCAATTTTGCTACTCAGTCACTTCAGAAATTGATTGTCAAGGCTCTTTGGTGCTTGGGTTGTATGAAGTAGAAGGCATGTCACTTTGCTAATTATTAGGGATTAACAAGCCGAGCCAGATAGACAATATTGCAAGACAGTAATAATAAGAATGATGATAAAAATAATAATAAAAATAATCATCATCTTCATCATCAATTGTGTAAATTTGAACAGGTTTCTCTAGTATTAAAGAGCCTTTCTGATGAGTGAATGGTAATAACCCATAATGTAAGAGCATAATATCCCTGATCATGTTTTTATATCATTTAGTGCCTGATAGTCCATGGGAATGATGCTGCCCAAAGTGACTACTAACCTGACTCATTTTTATACACACTCCTCAGCTTGCAGCTTCCTTGTAATGTCCTTAGATTTCTAACCTTCTTTTGTCATCTTTCCACACTGAAAAATGCCGGAACCATCATCCATTCATCCCTACAGACGCAAGAGTAAGGTAGTTGGATTCACAGAGCAAGATGATGATGTGTGGTTTCAGTCTCTTGACATGCTTGTCATGTTGAAATATACGTTGCAAAATGCCTCGTGCTGAACAACAGAAAAGGCAGGTTGTTGTCTTTGGACTGCAGATATGACTTGAGTGAGGAACCTCGGGATCGTACCCTCTGTCTCCCTTGTTTCTCTTATGTTGGCTGGGTGGTGAGCAATAGAGAGCAGGCCAAAAGAGCCATTGTGATGCCATTTTCCAGCATGTTGCATCATTTCCACCTGAATCCTAAATAGTTTCTTAGAACTGCCTGAGCAGAGATCAATAAGCTTCTTTAAAAATGAACACAGATTTCTATTGGCATTTCTGTCTAAGAAATTGTAGAGAAATGGAAGGGAAGTCTTTAGCTACCAAGGTGCCTAAAAATAAACAAAAAGTGTTGGAGGCTGAGTAATGACAGTGTGGTTTATTTTGTTGGGTTTTGTCTCCCCTGTTACTGAAAGGAAGTGTCAAACTGTGTGTTGGAAGACATCCAGAAGATTGATGGCTCATATACTCTATACGGCAGGTATGTGATGGAGTCAGACACCCTGGTTCCTGGATCATGCATCCTGGAAAACTTGTGTTTGCCTTCTCTGTGCCTCTCCATCTAGCAGTTCCTTCTAATGACAGCCTGTGTAGCGAGGTCTTCTTCCACCATAAAATAACATTGTAGCTATGGAAACACTTTTCCAGTCCTATAGATACAGACAATATCTGCAGGGTCACAGGCAGTGACTCTATTTCTCCATTGTTCAATCCATGAATTGACTGTAAGAGAAGTTTTCACAATTGTTTGGGTCAAAAACGTGGTCTGAGGATTTGTTGTCCCATGTAGCATAAAAGATCAAGGTTCACTTCCTAGGAATATGAAAGACTTTCACTGAATAGAATTCTTACTACTCTGTTCATAAAACCTTTGATGATGGCAGATATCTTGGATATCCCCACTTTGTAAGATAAAGTTAGGTTTGTAACAAGGTTTTGGTCTTTTGCAATACCTAGCGTACCTGTAGAAGGGGAAGAGAGTACAGGAGTGCTAGTGGCACTCTTGGGGCTCTTCCTGTGCTTCACATCCCTCGTTTGTTTTCTGCAAATGTAATGAGCTCAATATGAGGGCCTAAGCCATTCTTTTCAGGCTGACAAACTGCAAAGTGAATGAAAATGTTAACCAAAGTCTTAGGCATATCTAGATCAAAGAAAAGTTTTGCAGTTCCTCATTTAAAATCTGTCTCCTTCCTTCACATGGTGTGGTTGGAACACAGCAAGAAGAGACAGAAAGCAACAGCTTATTATTTGGCTGTGCTTGACTTTGGGAGAGATTTCTTCTGCACAGATTTACTGCAAAGTGAAAAATAAAAACAAAACCTTAAAGCCTGGCTGACCTGGTAACAACGCTGTGTATAGAGGGGAAGCTGTTTTGGAGAGGGACAGGGGAGAGAAACAGAAGATTCACACAGAGGAACCTCAGGACTCACAACTAGGGACCACATAAGGTTGTGACAAGAAATGACTATCTAATAGTTTGGAAGAGAGTATAATCACTGGTTACTGTACCTTTTACTGTATAGTACCTAGTAATCTTTCAGTGCTGATGTCACAGAATTAGTATCTCCTGTAAGAGGGATACAGGAGATTGTAATTTCCACAAATTGTAACTAGTAAGGAAGTAATCAATATCAGTAAAGCAACTGAGAAAACAGGGCATTTCTGTTTACTAAGCAGGGATATCATAACGAAGGCACACTCTAATGAAACACCTCACATGTCATTAGTTATGCATTGCAGATGGGCTATTGCGTAAGCACACTATGGGAAAGAACAGCATAAAGGAAAATATGATACTATAAAAAATGACGGGAAAAATGGTAATGGGAAATGGAACTTTTCATTCACCTTATGACTAAAAACATTTTTACATAATGGGACACCTGGTATTCCATCAGAATGATTTAGCAAATCAGTATTGGTGCAATATGAGAAAGAGAATAGGAAACTGCGTATTTTATTTGCATTCTACCAAAGCTGATTAGAATAGCATGTTCTATGCAATGCTAATGATTTAAGCAGAACGAGAATATATTTTTTAAAAAGAGGACGAATTCTTGACTCCTTGGCTGAATAAGTTATATCAGTTTTAGCATAAATATGGTAAATACCGATAGGTCCATATATTGCTCACTTTTACACTATTTACTTCTATTTTCAGGGACTCTTATCATGTTTCAATTATAACAATTTCTGTATCCTGCTTTTCATAAATGTTACTGCTCATTCCCACAAGTCCTAGTTTCTCTGTCTTTCGACAGAGATGAGGGTAACAATTTCATAGACCAAAGAAAGGGCTGGCAATTTAACATAAATTAAAATGAAAGGAGGTGGGAGCATTTCCATCTTGCAGCAAAGCCAGAAGTAATATAGTTGAATCAGTGGAGCACTGAGCCATAGCTGCTAAGTCAGTCCAAGACTATAGCAATGTGGCAGTATGCTTAGGGAAGCATGTGTCTCTGGATAGCATCAGTCTGCACTAGATGACTATCCCTGTCCCATTTGGTACCAATTAATGGGTTCTCTGAACTCTTCTTCTTTGCTAAGTACAGATGTCCCTATAAATCTTTAGAAGCACAAAGTCCAGTGTCCTCTTTTTCAGGTATCCAGCTTAGAAAAGTTGCATTTTAATTACACATTTAAATCTATCTTTAGAAACCTTATAGTGGTCATACCCTATAAGATTACTTAGCTCTATGCTTAATAATTGATAGCCAAGTTTGGAAAAAAAGGATTAGAATAGACAATGGATCAAGGCAGCCCTGAGGAGAAGAACTTGGGGGTGCTGGTTGATGAGAAGCTCACCACGCCCCGGCAACGTGCACTGGCAGCCCAGAGAGCCAACCATATCCTGGGCTGCATCCAAAGCAGGGTGACCAGCAGGTCGAGGGAGGGGACTCTGCCCCTCTGCTCTGCTCTGGCGAGACCCCCCCTGCAGTATTGCCTTCAGCTCTGGGGTCCTCAGCACAAGAAGGACATGGACCTGTTGGAGCGAGTCCAGAGGAGGCCACGAAGATGATCTGAG